>NC_053431.1:32233672-32334321 GCF_007990345.1 Gossypium hirsutum
GATCGATAGCGTCGAAGCATCGAAACATGAAAGACGTCATGAATCTTTTCAAGCTCCGGGGGCAAAATCAATCTATACGCAACCGGACCAACTCGTTCGAAGATTTCGTACAGCCCAATGAATCTTGGGCTCAACTTGCCCTTACGGCCGAACCTGAGTATCTTTTTCCAAGGTGAAACCTTAAGGAACACTTTGTCTCCCACCTGATACTCGATGTCTTTTCGTTTCAAATCTGCGTACGACTTCTGACGATCCGTGGCTACCTTCAGACTTTCACGGATTACCTTTACTTTCTGTTCAGCATCTTTAATCAAATCAACTCCGAAAATTTACTTTCACCGAGCTCGGTCCAAAACAATGGTGTACGGTATTTACGACCGTACAAAGCCTCGTAAGGTGCCATCTTAATAGTTGATTGAAAACTATTGTTGTAAGCGAATTCAATCAAAGGTAAATACCGTTCCCATGAACTACTGAACTCGAGGATGCAACATCTCAACATATCCTCAAGTATCTGAATTATCCGCTCGGATTGACCATCGGTTTGGGGGTGAAAAGCAGTGCTAAAATGCAGCTTGGTACCCAGAGCTTCTTGCAATTTCTTCCAAAATCGTGAGGTGAATCTCGGATCTCTATCCGACACGATAGAAACAGGTACCCCGTGTAATCTCACAATTTGAGAAACGTACAATTCAGCTAGTTTATCCAATGAAGAATCCGTATGTACGGGGATGAAATGAGCCGACTTAGTCAGCCTATCAACAACAACCCAAATCGCATCCTTCTTACTTGCTGACAATGGCAGTCCAGACACAAAGTCCATTGTGACTCGATCCCATTTCCACTCGGGTATCATGATCGGCTGGAGTAATCCTGAAGGCACTTGATGTTCCGCTTTCACTTGTTGACATATTAAACATCTCGAAACAAAGTCGGAGATGTCCCGTTTCATACCATGCCACCAAAATTGACGTTTAAAATCGTTGTACATTTTCGTACTCCCCGGGTGAATTGACATTCGGCTACAATGGGCTTCGTTCAGAATCATCGAAATGAGTTCCGAATTCCTTGGAACACACAAACGATTTCTGAACCTCACACAATCATCATCATCAATTTGAAACTCCGATTCCTCGTTCGGAAAACACTTAGCCCGTTTTGCAACCAATTCATCATCGACTTTCTGAGCTTCACGAATTTGGTGAGTCAATAATGGTTTAGCTTTTAATTCAGCTACTAACACATTGTCTGGTAGAACAGACAAATGCACGTTCATCGCTCGTAAAGCAAACAATGACTTCCGGCTTAAGGCGTCCGCAACCACGTTAGTCTTTCCCGGGTGGTAATCAATGACAAGCTCGTAATCTTTCAACAACTCAAGCCAACGTCTTTGTCGCAGATTCAAGTCTCGTTGAGTCATCAAATATTTGAGACTTTTGTGATCCGAAAATACATGGCACTTCTCACCAAACAGATAATGTCGCCATATTTTTAAAGCAAACACGATGGCAGCTAGTTCGAGATCATGGGTCGAATAATTCCTCTCGTGTGGCTTCAATTGTCTCGACGCATAGGCCACGACTCGACCTTCTTGCATCAATACGCAACCCAACCCAAGTAGGGATGCGTCACTATAAATGACAAACTCTTTACCTGATTCGGGTTGCACCAAAATTGGAGCTTCAGTCAAATGAGTTTTCAGTTGGTCGAAACTTTTCTGACATTTCTCCGTCCACTCGAACTTAACATCCTTTTGAAGTAGCTTCGTCATTGGTGTGGCTATCATCGAGAAACCTTTTACAAATCGTCGGTAATAACCGGCGAGCCCCAAAAAGCTCCGAACTTCAGTAATATTTCTCGGAGGTTTCCAGTCAAGTATGGCTGAAATTTTGTTCGGGTCAACTCGAATACCCGACGCGGATACCACATGACCCAAGAAGCTAACCTCTCTTAACCAGAACTCACACTTACTGAACTTAGCATATAACTGCTTATCCCGCAAAATTTGCAGCACTAGCCTCAGATGCTCAGCATGTTCGGTCTTATCTCTTGAATAGACCAAAATGTCATCAAGTACATACGCAAGGTATGCTTCGCACCCTCTTCTTACATATTTCTGTGCCAACATTGCTGATATTACAGCTGGCATCCCCTCCAAGTCCGCAGATTCAACTCGAATTACTTCGTTATTTGCGCACCTCAAATTAATAGTCTTGCTCTTGCAATTCACAACCGCATCATGCGCGGTCAACCAATCCAAACCAAGGATAACATCAAATTCATCAAACGGCAAAAGCATCAAGTTCGCCGGGAAACAGGAACCTCGAATTTCCAGGGGACATTTCTTACACACTTTGTCGACAAGCACGTAACGACCCAAGGGATTTGACACCCGAATTACGAACTCAGTAGACTCAATAGGTAAAGTCTTACTGGATGCTAAGGTTTCACATATGTAAGAATGAGTAGAACCGGGGTCAATCAAAGCAATTACATTAGTATCAAAGAGAGTGAATGTACCGGTAATAACATCAGGCGAAGAAGCATCCTCGCGGGCACGTATAGCATAAGCTCTAGCAGGCGCACGAGCTTCGGATCTGGTTATATCATCTCTAGATCCTCTCTGACCACCACTAGCATTGCCCGTATTTCCAGATGGTCTACCTCGAGCAGTGGTAGCACCCAGTTTCCCACTCTGATTTTCATTCTGTTCAAACAACCTCGGGCAATCTTTAATGAAGTGGTCAACTGATCCGCACTTGTAACAGGAGCGGTCAGGGAATCTACAACTCCCCGAATGCCATTTACTGCAATATCGACATTTCGTTCTATCTCGACGTTCATTCCCAACACTGGCGACCGAAGTGCCTCGTGTACCCACAGGGGGTCGATCACGATCTCGTCTAAAAAGGCCCGAAGTGCCTCTAAACTGGCCCGCATCATCTCGAAATCTCTTCGATGTCTGTTGAAGAGACCTTCCCGAGGATCTTTTACGAAACTCTCCAGTTCCCTCATCAACTCTTTGCTTTTCTTTTCTAAGCTCTTCGGCTTTACAAGCTCGTTCAACAAGTACCACGAACTCTCGTATTTCAAGAACGCCAACGAACATTTTTATATCTTCATTCAGCCCATCCTCGAAGCGTTTACACATAATAGCTTCGGACGAAACACATTCCCGAGCGTATTTGCTAAGTCTAACAAATTTTCGCTCGTAATCAGTAACCGACATGGAGCCTTGCTTAAGCTCAAGAAATTCCTTCCGTTTTTGATCAACAAATCTCTGACTGATATACTTTTTCCGAAACTCAGTTTGGAAAAACTCCCAAGTTACTTGCTCTCGGGGCACAACAGAAGTCAGAGTACTCCACCAATAGTAGGCAGAATCACGTAGCAAGGAGATAGCACACTTTAGGCATTCATCGGGTGTACAAGATAGCTCATCGAGTACCCGGATAGTGTTGTCCAGCCAAAATTCAGCTTGCTCGGCATCATCGCTATCCATAGCCTTAAATTCAGTAGCCCCATGTTTTCGGATTCTGTCAACTGGGGGCTTATTTGACCTTATTTGGTCCGTTACCGGTGGTATTGTAGGTGCGGGGGTAGTATTTGTCGGGAATGGAGGTTGTGGAACAGCCATATTAGTTCGAATGTATTGGTTGAACCAATCATTCATCACGCTATAGAATGCTTGTCTAGCTTCATCATTCGGATTACTAGCATTAGGTTGAGAGTCTGCCGGCACTGTCCCTTGTGCGGGAGCAGGCGCTACACTCTCAAGATCATCAGCTACCTCTCGGTCACGATCGGGATCCATTACTATAAACACATTTACAATTGTCAGAAATCACCACACTATCAAGTAATCACATAAAATGGCATGTATAGCTAGACCCAACACATTACGGTAGTCCTAGAATCGACTAAATCGTAGCTCTGATACCAATTTAATGTAACACCCCGAACCCGAGACCGACACTGGAGTCGGACACGAGATGTTAACAAACTTTGAAAAATTTTTCCAGACACTGCCCAGTCTGAGTACTAGTCGCTTCAAAAATCATATCTTGAGTTTCACAACTCGAAAATCAGTTTTGTGATTTTTCCCTGAAACTAGACTCATGTCCCCACCTATGTATTTTTTTCTAGAATTTTTGGTCGGGCCAATTAGTACAGTTTATTAGTCAAAGTCTCCCATGTTACAGGGGTCGACTACACTGACCTTTTCCCATTACGACTTGGATATCTCTCTGCACAGAGCTTCAATACTGATGCCGTTTGTTTCTATGGAAACTAGACTCAGAGAGGAATCCATACATATATGGTATGACCCCTAATTATCTCTGGTAAATTTATAGTGAATTTCCAAAATCGGAACAGGGAATCCAGAAACTGTTCTGGCCCTGTTCCACAAGAACCCGAATATCTCTTACTGTACTGTTCATATGATTGTTTCGTTACTTTCATATGAAAGTAGATTCATCAAGGTTCGATTACATAATTTATTCACTATTTAATTTCACTCCTACGAATTCTTGTGATTTTTCCAATCCACACCACTGCTGCTGTCAGCCTCTGTTTTCAAGTAAACCTTACCTATTTTCGGGGTTTCATGGACCAACTAGGGCCTTGTCATACATATGCCCACATATGATCATACTTAGCCATTCCAATGGCTGATCATTTGCTCAACACTTCCATTCCAACTATAGTTACATCATGAAACCATCTATACATTCATAAACACGAATGGTCTAATGCCATACTCCACTTCTACAAGCCATTTTCGCATGGCTGTACACTTATACATTTCATAAAGTACTCGAAAACAACAATGGGTAGTCCTATACATGCCATATCAAAATTCAACCAAAATAGTACCCAAAAGAGCCTTTGATAGTGTGGGCGACTTCGACTTCAAGATCCCGAGTCCGATAGCTGGAGAACCAAAAATCTATAAAACAGAGGAGCAGTGTAACGAGTAAGCAATTTATGCTTAGTAAGTTTTGAGCAAGGAATTCCAGCATAAACAAAGAATAACACACATTTAGCTAAACGGAATATTTCACAATACGCAATTTACCGATATCAAACTTGCTTCACAACATTAACAACCCTTATGTACATACACAATAGACTAACTTAGCCGAAGGCCGGTAGCTCGTTTATCAACTGAGCGAACATTTATTTGTAAGGGCTCGATTAAATTCAACACATACGTAACATATCCCCATATTGGGATGTTTTTCGAGTATTCGCTGGAATTTTACAGCAAGCTCATTCATTACCAAATCACGTACCTTCGGGATTTAACCGGATATAGCTCCTCGTTCAAATGCCTTCGGGACATAGCCCGGTTTTAGTAACTCACACAATGCCTTCGGGACATAACCCGGATTTAATAACTCGCACGAATGCCTTCGGGACTTAACCCGGATTTAGTATCTCGCACAAAGGCCTTCGGGGCTTAACCCGGAATTTGTATCTCGCACAAATGCCTTCGGATCTTAGTCCGGATATATTCACTTAGCACAAAGCCTTCGGGACTTAGCCCGGACAGCATTCAATTAATCATGCACATCTAACAATAATTCATGGCACATTCATATTTCATTTTCATTTGCGAAACTCAAACACAAGGCACATATCGTCCTTGCACATTCGGCTCAATAGCCTCACATAGAGCATGATTTAATCACATCGTAATTTAAGCTCTCTTACTCAAGAACTTACCTCGGGTGTTGTCGAACGATTCCGCTAGCTATTCAACCACTTTTTCCTTCCCTTTATCGGATTTATTTCCCCTTTGCTCTTGAGCTTAATTAAACAAATAAATTGATTTCATCATTTAGGCATCAAAAAGATGAACACAAGGCACTTAGCCCATATTTATACATTAGACATTAAAGTCTCATACATGCAAAAATCATGCATCAACACAACATATTAGCTAATTTCTTTCCCCTTGGCCGAATATGCATGTCTATTTTTGGGGTCGATTTCAACACTTAATACACACATATACACACTAGTAAAGCATCCTCCCCCTTTTCATCAATTTAACACATGCATTGCTCATTAACATGCAAAGTTACATTCGGCCTTAGCACACATCTTGCTAGCCGATTCTTCTCCATTTAGCAACCAATGCACATATGTGCTCACACAAAAATGCTAAAAAGGAGGTTCAAGAATCATCAAGCCATCATCACATGCATCATTAACAAGCTTCATATTTTGCATGCAATGGCATTAACACAACCTCCACCTAGGCCGAATCTTAACTCATCCTCATGCCTCATCACCACAACATCAAACACCAACCAAGAATGATGCATCCATGGTCAAGTGCCATTTCCATCACATAGCAAGATTTAGACCATGGGCTAGGTAGAACTCAAGCTAACAACTAAAACATGCATGCATCTCATGGAACATCATCAAACATACCTTAGCCTAGCTACATGCATGGTCGAATCTCTTTACCTTTCTTCTTCTTTCCTCCTTAAAATTTTTGGCCAAGGATGAACCAAAGGATGAGAAATTTTTTTCTTTGTTTTTCTTTCTAATTTAGGCTAAATGAAGGTGAGAAAAGGATGAACAAAGATCTTCTCCTCTCTTTTCTTTAGCTCAGGGCAATGGGGGGGGAAAGAATCAACTACACACTTTTTTTTTTGTGTATTCATCATACTCCTTTTCATTATTTAATTTCCATGCCTATTATTTTATTTTTTTTCCACCCATGATGCACCAACAAAACATGTCTATGACATGTCTTGGCTATCAAACTTGGTCTACCATGCTTGTCATGGCCGGCCACTACTAGTAGGGGGGAATTTGACATGCAAGTCCCCCCTTTGTCCACATGCACTAATAGGTCCTCACACATTGACCTATCACATTTTAGAATTTTCTCACATAAGTCCTATTGACTAAATTCACATGAAATCGACCAAATTGAAGCTTGAAATTTTCACACATTCATAATTACATATTCTAGACAATAAGTATCACATTCAAACATTTCGGTGACTCGGTTTAGCGGTCCCGAAACCACTTCCCGACTAGGGTCAACTTTGGGCTGTCACATGAACCCTAGCTTAAATTATTGCTAGAATAAGTTTAATCAAATTGTCGGGATTCCAAAAACGTAAAGAACTTGAAAAACGGGGTTAGAACGGACTTACTATTGAGCTTGGAAAGCTTTAAAACCCTAGCCATGGCTTCCCCCATGCTAATTTCGGCCTCCATGAAAAAGATGAGTCAATTTTGGCTTTATTTTCCCTTTTTATTTCTTTTAATTACTAAATGACCAAAATGCCCTTCCTTACTAAACTTTTAAAAATTCCATCCATGTCCAATTTTTTTCCATCACTTAGAAATTGGTCAAATTGCTATTTAAGACCTCCTAATTAATATTTCAAAGCAATTTCATACTAGAAACTTCTAGAATGCAAGTTTTGCAACTTATTCAATTTAGTCCCTAACTTCTAATTGAGCACTTTATGCATAGAATTTCTTCATGAAATTTTCACAGAATCATACAATCATATCATAGAACTCAAAATAATCATAAAATAACTATTTCTATCTCAGATTTTGTGGTCTCGAAACCTCTGTTCCAACTAGACCTAATTTTGGGCTATTACAGATAAAGCCAATATTGAGGTAATAAAGAAGCTAACATACCCAACAAATGTTCGAGGAGTGAGAAATTTCTTAAGACATGCTGACTTTTATAGGAAATTGATAAAAGACTTTGCACAAGTCTCAAAACCATTGATCCAACTACTGTAGAAATATGTCCCTTTTGATTTCAATGAAAAATGCATAAAGGCTTTTGACATTCTAAAGAAAAAATTAATCTCAACACGTATCACAGTAAGCTCTGATTGGACAAAGCCTTTTGTGATTATGTGCGAAGCAAGCGATCATGCTGTTGGAGTAGTATTGGGACAAGACAAAGACAAGGTTTTGCACGCCATTCATTATGGAAGTAAGACACTTAATCTAACTCAATGAAATTACACTATCATAGAGAAAGAAATGTTTGCAATTGTATTTGCATGTGAGAAATTCAGACCGTATTTGATGGCAAACAAAGTTTATATCTTTACGGACCACTTAGCACCGAAATACACAATAAAGAAAAAAACAAAAGCGAGGCTAATGAGATGAGTAGTTCTTCTTAAAATCTTTGATAGAAAATGGATAGAAAATCAAGTTGCTGATCACCTGTCGCGGTTGGAATTAAAAGCTAAAGGAAAAGGGGAAATGGAAAAAAAAATGTCACATCTCATGTTTTTTTAAAAATAATTTTTGTTAAAATATACACAAGGAATAAAGTGGCTAAGTGGTTAAGTGTTTAATTAATTTCCTAAGGGTCTTAGGTTCAAGTCTCCTCACTCACATATTTTTAATTAAATTTTTTTGGTCAACCTTGTTATGCTATACCTCATTTGTCGTCCACTTGTTGCCATGCATGGGAGGATTTATTTCCTTTCTTAACAAGTCAACATGCCATAAGTTCACAAACATGATCCCCTTTTTGCTCCTTATCCCCTCCACATGCCCTTTTCTATATCCTTGCCTTATAGACCAATTCATTTTACCTAGACAATTATTTTTCATCTATGAACCATTTTTCCCTATTCACCTCCTCCTATTGCCATCCCTCTCTCTAGCTCCTCCCTTTCTCTCAATTTTTCTTTATTTTGGCCACATTTTCCACCACCTTTACCTTAGATTTTCTTCTCTCTTTCACCACCCATCACAAACCAAACCACCATTTGGCCACCACCTTGCCGTTGCTGACTCCATCCATTTTTTCTCCAACACCACCTGGCACTACTGTGACCACCACCTTGCGCCACGATCGAAAATAATTTATTTCCCTCTCTACTATCCCATTTTATTTTCTCTCTTTTGATTTTCTCCTCCTTCACTCTTGTGCCACAACATCCCACTCTCCCTCATTTTCCCTTTCGTCTGGTTCTCGCCGGACCTCCGTCACTACACTATTGTGCCTCCACCGACTTTGGTGACCTTTCTATTTTTCTGACGTCTTCCATACCTTTCTATTTTTCTGACGTCTTCCAATCTCTTTAGTAATCAAAATCCTATATTCCTATTTTCCCTTAGTTTTATATTATTTCTTTTAAATGTTGTATCTTGACTCACTCTTTCAAGTGATTTTTTGCTAAATTCAATCTCTTCTCTGACTAAGACTCTAGTAATCCAACATCCCCTCTAATTCAACTGAGTTAGGATGAGTATGGTAGTGGAATGAAAAACCACTCCTTTCTCTCTCCTTTTCCTTAAGACCAAATGTATTTAAAGGCCATGTTACATTATTTTCCTTCAGATGTTAACATATCGTATACTACTTTTTGTTGAAGGGTCGATTGGTACCAACCTAGAGAGCTAACACTGGGAATGAGATCATATTACTATTGACTTCTATAAGGGCGAGTATTGATCGGAGTGTTATTAAATAGACTTATGCCATAAAACATTTAAAAAAACCTCCTTAATTGAAAGATCGCTTTTGTTGATAAGTAGGTAACTTATCGAGTAAATCCAAGTGTGGGCGTTCATAGAGTGGTGTTTTGCTTTAGATCTACAAATAGGTGTGGGTTAACTTACTAGAAAAATATACATAATATTTGCTGACAGATAAGATATAATTATTTATAATCGAAACCTTGTTAAAATTCTCTTTAACATGAGAAGTTAAGAATACGCTATGTATTCGAAAAGGGATGCTAAACCCATAAAAAGGTAATACTCAAGTAAGTATCTCGAATTGATTATTAATGATCGCATGTGATATTTGATGTGATTTGATAAATATTGTGAAATTAAGTGCCTATTCCCATTTCTCATGACAAGTGATATGATGACATTATATTATAGGCATAATATATAAATCATGCCACTAATATTGAAATTGAGACTTGATTGCATGTTAAACATGACCTACATGCTATTACCCTATTTGCATGTTCAACATGCCCAATGTGACAAGTGATATCTTAAAACGAGTAAAATTATTATTTATGTTCATTATGATCATATCACATGCATGGGGTGGGATATTGTAAGGAGGAAGAATTGGTGGCTTAATCCACAATCTACATGGTAGCTTGTTTGCAAATATTGGTGGCTTCGTCCACATTGGAGTGTTTGGATGGGTGAGTTCTGGGGAACTTTTTTTGGAGTGTAGCGGTGATGGGTAGGATGTTTTATAAAAACTTGCACAATTGTTTTACAAAAATTGCACTGCCATGACCATGTGCATCAAATTTGATTATGTTATATAATGAATATGTGTTTAATTGTTATTTAACTTGTTGTTATTTAATTTGATTTAAGACCCATACTGGGCTTTAAAAGCTCACCTATTAGTTCTGAACCTTTCAGGTAATATACAGACTTAAGGCTTGGACTTGGCATTGGGAGGAGCCTCTCGGATGGATTTTTTAATAATGGGTTTTAAAACTATTTTTGGATGATATTTTGAACTTTGGGACTTTGGACTATTTAATTGGTTGTTTATTTATTTTACACTTTTGAAATGCCATGCATGCATGCTCGATGAGTTTACAAATATTTTATATCTTTTTAATCATTTTTTATATTTATTTTATTTTACTTGATTTTATACATGTCTATAACTTTATGATTTTCTAAATATTTTCAAAAGACCGCTACAAAAGATTTTTATCAAAATCATTTTAAAGGAAATAATTAAGAATATTACGAAATCTTTACTTAAATGATTTACAACGAGATTCTTTGGTATTATAATAAACTTAACAAATATTCACGTTTTAAATAATTGTTTTCCAAAACAAAATTAATTGATATTTGAAAATTTTTGTGTTCGTAAAAATAACCGAAATCTAGCTACTTTAATAAATAAAATTTACAACTATTCTAATGTGACTTTCGAGATTCGGCCATAACATCTAGGCCGGGTTTGGGGTGTTACCGAAAACTTCATTGATGATAAATTATTCTAATTCAAGATGATTTTCCAAAACACCTTGGTATGCAAACATTGTCAATTATTTAGCCGAAGGCATCTTCCTAGTGGATGTAACATTGGCGCAGAAAAAGAAGATTAAGTATGATGCCAGAAGATATATATGGGAGGAACCATATGTTTTTCAACAATGTTCTAATCAGTTAATCTGTTGTTGTGTAGCTGAAGAAGGGGTAGAAGATATCCTAATGGGATGCCATACATATCTACGTGAAGGTCACTTCGGAAGTAAGTGAACTGCACAAAAGGTGTTGCAATCAGGGTTCTATTAGCCTATTATAAATAAAGACGCCTATGAATTTGTGAAAAGATGTGATAGATGCCAAGGAATAGGGAACATTTTAAGAATAGATGAGATGCCGCAAAATGAGATTTTGGAAGTGGAGATTTTTGGCGTATGGGGCATAGATTTTATGGGACCATTTCCCAGTTGTTTTGGAAACCAATATATTCTTCTCACAGTGGATTACTCAAAGTGGGTAGAAGCGACTATTTTACCAACTAATGATACAAAAGCAATAGTGAAATTCTTACAGAAGAACATATTTGCACAATTCAAAACCCCAAAAGCCTTGGTTAGTGATGCAGGTACTTATTTCTGTAGTCGACAGTTGGACATTGCACTAGCCAAATATAGTGTCAAGCATTGAATTACTACAACGTATCACCTGGAAACCAGTGGGCAAGTAGAAGTATCCAATCAAGAAGTCAAACAGATCTTGGAAAAGATGATAAATCCAAACTGCAATGATTGGAGTACGTGTTTGGATGATGCTCTATGGGCTTACTGAGCAACATACAAAATGCCATTGAGTATGTCACCAAACAAACTTGTTTATAGGAAGAACTTTCATTTGCCAATAGAATAGAAAGAAAGGAGTATTGAGCAATCAAAGAACTAAATTTGGATCCAACCTTAACCAAGGAAGCAAGATTATTCTAGCTAAATGAGTTAAAAGAGTTCATATATTTGGCATATGAAAATTCCAAATTTTAAAAATAAAATAATAAAAAGAGACATAATAGAATGATCAAATCAAAATCCTTTTCACCTGGGCATCATGTACTACTCTTCAACTCTATATTAAAACTCTCTTTAGGAAAGCTACGGTCAAGGTAGACAGGACCATTTACAGTAGACCGAGTCTTTCCCCATGGTGCTGTGGAACTCACGACCAAAGATGGTAGAAACTTTCTAGTGAATGGACAAAGATTGAAATAATATTTTGGAGGCACTTTCGAATTTGAAGTTGAGAAGTAAGCCTTAGAATGTAGAGTTATATTAGAAATGAAATGCGAGAAATGGGAATTTGAAGAGCATTGGGATCAGACATTAGATAAGTCTGATAACATCACATAGATCAACCCATTAGAAGTAAATTAAGTTGTACATATTGTAAATTATCATTCCGTAGTTAGATTTTTGAATTCCATTGTTAAATTGCATGCTAGAATTAGGAGAAAATAGGTTTTCGAGAGGAAAAAGAGAGATCGAAGTAAATTAAGGATAAGAACTGACAATTGAAGGATATCGATGCACCCCAAAAGGAGTGGAAATGAGTTCGTGTCGCAACACACCAAAGATATGGCACAACATGACTATTTCAAAGGCAAAACCCCAGAAATCAATCGTCATGGTGCGACATAGGACCTCTATGCTGTGACATAACAATCTTGTAGCCAATATGGGAATTTTTTTTGTCATCGTGTCATGCCATGCACATGCTATGGCACGACACACCAATGTTTTTCACTAGGGTTTGACCCATTGTTTGGTTAAAATCCCGTCAGAAGTTCTATTTATACACACCAACCCTAACACTAAAATACTTTTCAAACACCCTGGAAGAGTAAAAACTTCCATTCTACTGTGCACCTTTATCTTGGGTTTTAGTTTTGATCTTTCATACCTCAATCCTCAAATCTGATAAATAACTTCTCTTTTTTCTCCTCTTCATTGAATAGTCATCTACTCACCTTCTATTATACTCCACAGTGGCTAAGAAATGATCTCCATCATCAACAACTAGAGGTTTCGTACTTTAACTCTATTTTTCATTAATTTTAACCATTTGGATTGTTATTATTTTGTCGTGATGGCATCAAGGAAACAATAACGTTCCACCGAGGTGTCGATCAACTTCAATGCCAATCGCTTTACTACTCTGGACGTGGAGAGGTTGTACCTCCAGATGAGTGGTTGATCATTCATTCAAGAACATGGATTCGACCCCACCATGTCTTCCTACGATGAGATTTGGGATTTGGTGAGATACCATCGTTGGAATAACTTTTGTGCAGCCCCAACCAAATCGACAATCAATGTAATAGTTTATGAATTCTATGCTACTTTGAAAGATAGGGAAAATCATACATGAAGGTGAGATGATTCCCAACGTCACTATTAAGGGAAATGGAGTGTTGATTACATCGAGTGAAATATGCAGATTTTATGACGCCCCTTATTATTCCCATGATTATCTAGAAAATATAGATTTATTCACATTTGAGGAACTAGATATAGAGAGAATAATAAATTATTTAACGGAGGGTTGGGGCAAGTGGGCTTGCAATGCCAACACCAGGGTCCTTAAAATTCAACACAACCATCATGTAACACCCCTCACCCTTCTTCGTCACCGAATTAAGGTTACAGGATGCTACAACACATAACATAATAGAATCATGCTATATCAACTCTTACTTCTCTGAACTATAATCATTCATCAACCAAAAACAAGTTATTCATAAATTATCAAAATTAAATCAAGCTTTAAACCACTATGATACAAACAGCTCGGTCTAATTCAAAGGCCATAATAAAGATGGGCTTAGTTTCCCTCAAGGCCCAATCACAAGATCCAAACCCAAGCAGCTTAAGTCAAAACTCGACTTATTTGTTCAAAACGTTATCACAAAAAAATTTAAGAAGAAGAGTTGAAGCTTCAAGACGATGGATTTTGGAGCGAGGATGAATTTAGAAGGGATTAATTTTGTTCATGGGCCTAAACTCTTAATCTATGATGATAAGCCCATGTAAAAAATGTTAACAAGCTTAGCATTCCACTTCACGGACCGTAATCAATCCCACAAGCTTAGGTGTTTCATATTAGGTTTGAGTTTTAAGCTTAATTTTTATTTTATATGATCCCAATATTATATTTATCAGCTCTTATTATTTTATTACTTTTATTTTGAATTTTTGATAATTATTAAGTATTTTAAGTCATTTAGAAGTTTTATGTGAATAAGAAAGTTTAGTTTAAAACTACTTATTATTTAGGTTAACTAGAGTTCTAGTGTACTTAAGAGTTTTATTTAGATTTATTTAGCTAGCCTATATAAAAGCCTTTGCATTGTACACAAAAAATCAATTCATTGATTATTCACTTTGAGTTTATAAAATTCTCTTTAAGTTTTTTATTCAAGAATTTTTCTTGAGTTCTCTTTTAGAATAGTTTTAATAATTTTTTCAAATTGTGGGGATCATCTTCAAACTTTTTCTTACCAAGTTTTCTTTCTTGGAGGGGAAATTAGAGCCGCTTAAAGGGGCTTCTTATTTCTACGGCTCCTTAGGACTTCTACATGCTACATTCTATATTTTCCATCAATCTTATTTATTTTCTTATTTATTGTTCTAATCTTTGATTTATTATTATATTTATATATCTTAGTTATTTATTTTAATTGTTTTATCTTACTTGGATTCAATTGCGTTTCAGGTTGTGTTAAAGTCCAAGTTTCTTTCCGAACATCTAGAGCCCTAAGTCAAATCCGCAACTTGGAAAAACTTTAAGATCCTCTTCTACACTCATCCACATTCATTATTTATCATTTGGAATTCGATTTGGGCATTTTAGTTATTCTTTTTGCTCTTATAAAATGATTCCCAACAAACAACCCCAAAACAACTTTTTACCGAGAAAGTTTTTAGAATTTTTTTTTCAATGGGTAAACATTTTTCAAACAATCTAAAATTTTACATAATATTTCTTGGCACTATTTTAGCATATAAAAAATATTTCTCACAAAAAACTGATCGAAAAAGTACAAAAAAAGAGAAAAATACGAATAAATAAATAAAATTAGAAAAAATATTCTATGGGTTGAATTTCATTTTGAAAATTTCTAGATCAAATATAAAAATTTGAGGAGTTAAAATTTCATGATTTTCGGAAATCGGGAACACCTCGAATGAAGTTTGTCAAGTTGTTTTGCAATTTTTTAGGTTTCAGGGATTTTCGTTGACTCTTAACTTTAGTATTTCATTTGTTTTTGCTATTTATCGTTCCTTTATGCATTCTAACACTTTATTATTTCTAGTGTTAGTAGGTTAAAACACGTTGCACATTTCTTCCTCCATGCAACACAATTCTTTGGTGTCTAGCCGATTTTGGACTCCTAGTGCTACTAGGTTTACTTTGTTAGTTTTATTCTAATACATTCTGATTGATTGATATAGACACTTTTGAAAGAATCATAAGATTAATTTTTACCTTGTGAATTTTATTTTTTATTTTTTAGTGCATAACAGTGAGGTTTGCTTAATTTTTTCTTTTGAGTGTTGTGTTTTTTTAGGCTTTCACAATGACTCGTGATACTTGTAGTGGCAAAGAGAGTGATAATCTGAGTGAAAAGCTACCAATTACCATGGAGAACCTTGCTGGTTTCATGAAGAAATAAAAAAAATCACCTTTATGAGGTCCATGATAAGTTCGAACACTTGATTGGTAAGATACAAAAAGATTTAGATGATCGAAAGGCTAAAAACAGATAACGAGATGCTATAATTCAGAAAAATTAGCAATACCTTGAATTTCTTGGATGCTCAAACTGAATGTTTGACTCATCATTTGGGCAATGATGGTGGTGTTGATCAGCCTCGTATTTGTGGAAATAATAATAGGTGTGCCCCTTGTGCAAATGAGGAAAGTTTAGTTAATAATGATCGTGGGCAACCTTCTTTAGCTAAACCAAAGTTATCAATTCCAAAAGAATGATCCTGAGGTATATTGTAAAGGGAATAAAAAATTGAACTTATGTTTCGTTATTATAAATGCCCGGAAGATGAAAAGGTCTCATTGGCAACCCTTGAATTTTTGGACTATGCATTGAGTTGGTGGACACAACTTGAATTAGTAATTAAAGAAACCAAGAAAGGGAAATTGATACATGGGATGAGTTGAAACAAGTGATGCGAAAGCGTTTCATTCCACCTCATTACTACAAAGAGCTTGAAACGAAACATTGACGCCTTGTTCAAGGTAGTCGATCAGTTGATGAGTACTTCAAGGGAAAGGAATGTAACAGCCCGTTTTTAGGTCAAATTGGAATAGTGGCTTTAGGACCACAAATCTAAAGTCAAAATATTTATTTTATTATTTTAATAAGGTTTACAGCATGATAGCTTAATTATGTGAAAGTTTTGTAAAAGAAAATTTACTCTTTAAATGCTCAATTCGGTAAAAAGGACTAAATCACGTAATGTGTAAAATATGAGATCTATTAGTTAAATGACTCAAATAGCCATGAAATTTATATTAGAAGTCCTTAAGTTGATAATATACCCTTGTTAATGTTAGTGGACATTCATATCCATGAATTGCATGATATATGGATGATTTATTATAAGGTTATATTGGTAATTTGATTAATAAAGTTTAATTTAATAGAACAAAATGCATTTTTATTCATTTATCTTCTCAACCAAATTAAGGGCAAGGAATAGCCATTTTGAAAGCTTCAAACATTCGGTCACTACACCTTGAGCATGTAAGTTCGATTTAACTCGGTTTTTAATGAATTTTACGTTTTTGAACTCGTTGCAGGTTAATCTAGCTAGCTCGTGCCTTCGGTTTTGAAATTGTTATAGATTTTGACATATGCCATTGTTGAATACTTGGGTATTTTGAAGTTGCTTGTTAGATTACTGATGGTTGTTAATAGTTATACAAGTTTTATAAAGTGATTTTTGACAAAAATGAGAATGAAGGATTAAATTGTGAAATTGTGAAATTTTGTGGTTAAAAGTGTGAAATAATGAAAGATATGACTGCTAGTAGTATATAGGAAATTCTAATAGACATGGGTTGGTATTAAATTGTGCAATTTTGCATTTTTATGTGTTAAAGACTAAATTGCAAAATAGTTAAAAGTCTAGGGGTAAATTTTTAATTTAGCCAAAATTATTGTTTTAGGCTAAAATGAATTGAATGAATGTTTGAATGAGTTAATTTGATATCATTTAGATCAAGATAAGCAAATACCAGAATTAGATCGGGGGAAACGAAAGGTAGACGAGTAGACGACGGTTTACGAGCAAATACGAGGTAAGTTCGTATAATTAGAATCAAAATTTTCTATTCTTGTGATTATTGAAAAGAATGTGTATAAACGAGATATTTGAAGTATGAACGTATTATTGTTATATTGAATGTGTTATCGAGCCCCGTTGAACTATTAGATTTCATTGGATACGAGTGATATGTTATTGGAATTACCGTAATGGTTAAGCTCTTGCATTTGTTGCGGACTCACCATAGCTCGTAAGAGCTTACTATTTCAGCTTATTGGAGCTTACTAATTCAGCTCAAAAGAGCTGACTGTTTAGCTCAATAGAGCTTACCGTTTTCAGCTCAATAAAGCTTACTGTTATTAGCTCATGAAGAGCTTACTGACCATGTTTTGAAAGAGCATGTATGATTATGAATTGACGGATTACTGACATTGTTCACTTGACAATCCTTTGAGCTTCTAATAGGTTCAACAGGCCTAAATAATGTTATATTGAAGAGATACGTTTTATAAATGTTATTAATGTTATACATGATTTGTGAGTTTAAAATGATGAAGCCTTGTATTAATGGATGATTTCATGTATGTTTTCAATGACTAACATTGGATGAATATTGTGTTTAGGTGTTGGTTAAATTTAATTGGTTGCATAATTGTATTGCTTTGATTATGTATAATATGGTAAGTTTAATTCTGGATTATACGGGCTTAGTAAGCTATAAGCTTACTCTGTTTCGTTTTCTATGTCTTTTAGGGTTTGTTAGCTCACTCGTTTCAGACAAGTCGGAGTTGGACGTCACACTATCCAATTTTCGATTGGTATTTTGAACTTGTTAATTTTTGTAAATATGACATGTATAGGCTAGTTTGATAGTAATAGTTATGTTTTGGTATCATGGTTGGAGAATGAATTTGTATATAGTTAAGCCATGTGATTGGCTTATTTTGGTATCATATTTGGATTGCTTATATGCGCTTAATGATGGTATGTTTTGGCATGGTAATATTTGAATGAAATTATGCAATAGAAGTCTTGGTATATAGATGTTAGATGAATGAGTTGTATATGTGGCAATATAGGTATTTGGATATGTAAATGGTAAGTTTGGATATAGCTTTATAATGTGTATTGAAATGGTCAATTTGGTTGCCAATTTAGTTGAATAATTTTGGTCAAATATGAATGTAAATGTTTATGTTTTAGGGTGGCAAATTTGGCTTTTCAAATGGCTTATTTTTGTCCACACGGGCAGAGACACGGACGTGTGTCCCAGCTGTGTGTGATACCCGGTCATGTTACACGGCCGTGTGTCCCCTGGGGTGCCCTATGAATTAAGTCAGTATACCCTATTGGTTTGACACGGCTTAGACACACGGGCGTGTCTATCAGTTGTGTGTGGTACACTGTCTAGACACATAGGTATGTGGTTGGCCGTGTGACCCAAGTCAGTTTCGACCACGGCCAAGGCACACAAGCGTGTCTCTGGCTATGTGGTGTTAGTTAGTATGTGTGCCCTGTTTTCACACGGTCTAAGACACGGGCATGTATACTAGACATGTGAGGCACACGGCCTGTTCACACGGGCGTGTGATAGTTGAAATGTTGAAAATTTTATAAATTTCTCAAAATTTTAATATGTTACTATTTAGTCACAAATGTATGACTAAAGCTTTGTATGCTTGATTCAAGTACTTATTGAATGTGAATGAATAATTTTTATTGAAATGAGATGAAATTGGATATATGATTGTTCTGAATTCAGTTACAAGTTCGGTAATGCCTCTTAACCTATTCTGGCGACGGTTACGGGTTAGGGTGTTACATTTATTGGTATCAAAGCTACGGTTTAGTCGATGCTAGGACTAACGTAGCGTATGTAAGTCTAGCTATACATGCCATATATAAAACTATTATAGTGTGATGACTCCTGATGTTCTTAAATATGTTTTCATATAGTAATGGATCTTGAACGAGCTGTAGCAGATGACGTAGAAAGTAACGCACTGGCTCCCGCTCAAGGCGCAGCGCCTATTGAATCTAGACCTGTGATAAGTAGTCATGGGGGTGAGGCTCAAGAAGCCTTCTTTCAAATATTAAATGAGTGGTTTGCACAGTACATTCTTACGAATCCAGCTATTCCGCAACCTCCACCCTTACCTGTTCCCTAATCGATCCCAGTAGTTCCTCAAGGTATTGATCCTTTGCAATTAAATAAACCACTTGTTAATAGAATTTGGAAACACGGAGCTGAAGAATTTAGAGCCACTGCTAATGATGACATTGAGAGAGTTGAATTTTGGCTTGAGAATACGATTCGGGTGTTTGATGAATTGTCCTATACACCTGAAGAATGTATGAAATGTGTTGTATCATTGTTGAGAGATACTACGCATCAGTGGTGGAATACCTTGATGTCCATATTTCCTCCTGAGCGAGTCACTTGGGATTTCTTTCAAGTTGAATTTAGAAAGAAATATATTAGCCAAAGGTTTATTGATCAGAAGAGAAAAGAATTTCTTGAATTGAAGCAGGACCGTATGTCAGTTACAGAGTATGAACGAGAGTTTGTATGACTCAGCAAATATGCTCGTGAATGTGTTTCTTCTGAAGCTATAATGTATAAAAGATTCGAGGATGGATTGAATGAAGAAATCAGAGTGTTGGTTGGAATTCTTGAGCTTAAAGAGCTTGTTGTTCTGTCTGACCGAGCCTATAAAGCTGATGAACTTTGTAAAAAGAAAAGAAAATTTGATTCTGAGGCTAGAGAATCTAGAAAAAGATTTATGGGCAAATCACATCAGTCAGCATCAAAGAAATTTAGAGAATATCATCCTCGTTCTACAGCCTCTGCGGGAATTTCTATTAGAGATAGAAATGCGAGACAAGCAAGTTCAAAACCTCAGGTGACATCTGTGGCCAGTGTGGGAAGTGTTAGAAACACTGAATTTGAATGTAAACATTGTGATAAGTGACATTACGGTAAATGCAGATTAGTGAGCGGAGCTTGCTTTAAATGTGGATCTTTTGATCATTTTCTCCGTGATTGTCCAGAAAAGTTCACAGTTGAAAGAGAACAGCTAGTGAAAACAAGTAATACGACTATTAGAGGGAGACCGCCCCGAAACACTAAAAATATGAGTGGTAATCGAGGTGCTATGAGAGATTCGACTTGAGATCTGAGGCACGAGCACTTACCAGGGCTTATGCTATACATGCACAAGAGGAAACATCATCACCAGACGTTATTACAAGTACTTTTTCTCTTTTTCCTACTGATATAGTTGTGTTGATAGATCCTAGATCAGCCCATTCATATATCTGTATGAATTTAGTATTTAAAAAAGAGTTTACATGTCGAGTCTATAGAATTTGTAAATAAAGTATCGAACCCTTTAGGCAAGTTTGTTTTAGTTGATAAAATTTGTCAGAATTATCATCTGATGATCCGGCGTTACTGTTTTCGAGCTGACTTAATGCTTCTACCGTTCAATGAGTTTGATGCGATTCTGGGTATGGACTGGCTGACTATGTAGGATGTCGTTGTGAATTGTAGATAGAAGACTATTGAATTGAAATGTCAAAATGGTGAGACTCTTTGGATTGAGTCTAATAATTCAAATGAATTACCTACTGTGATATCGTCTATATCAGCTCAAAAATATTTGAGAAAGGGCTATGATGCATATCTTGCATACATATTGGATACAAAAGTGTCAGAATTAAAGATTGAATCCATACCTGTTGTTTGTGAGTTCTCAGATGTATTTTTAGAAGAATTACTAGGTTTGCCTCCGATTAGAGAAGTCAAATTTGGTATTGAGTTAATATAAGGAATAACTCCAATATCGATAGCTCCGTACAGAATGGCTCCAATAGAATTAAAAGAGTTGAAAGCTCAGTTGCAAGAATTGACTGACAAAGGTTTTGTACAACCGAGTTATTCCCCTTGGGGTGCACCAGTATTGTTTGTGAAAAAGAAAGATGGCACGATGCGCATGTGTATCAACTATAAACAGTTGAATAAAGTGACTATAAAAAACAAATACCCTCTACCGTGGATTGATGACTTATTTGATCAGTTGGAAGTGGCTACAATATTTTCAAAGATTGATCTAAGATCAGGTACTATCAGTTGCGAGTTAAAGAGTTGGATGTGCAAAAAACCGCTTTCAAAACAAGGTATGGCCATTATGAATTCCTTGTTATGCCTTTCAGTTTAACTAATGCTCCTGCCATTTTTATGGACTTGATGAATCATATATTCAGACCGTATTTAGATAAATTTGTTATGGTATTCATTGACGATATTCTGATCTATTCACGAGATGAATTTGAGCATACCGAGCACTTGAGAATTTTGTTACAAACTCTATGTGATCAGCAATTTTTTGCAAAGTTCAGTAAATGTGAGTTTTGGCTCAAAGAGGTTGGATTTTTGGGGCATATTGTTTCATTCGACGGTATTAGAGTTCATTCGAGCAAGATTTTTGCTATTGTTGATTGGAAACCTCCAAAAAATGTGTCTGAAGTTCATAGTTTTCTAGACCGAAGATTTGTGAAAGGATTCTTAATGATTGTGACCCCGATGACCCGACTACTACAAAAAGATGTGATGTTTGAATGGTTAGAAAAATGTCAATAGAGCTTTGAACAGTTGAAAGCAGTTTTAACAGAGGCACCTGTTTTGGTTCAACCTGAATCGGGTAAGGTCTATAGTGATGCATCATTAAACGGACTAGGGTGTGTTTTGATGCAAGATGGAAAAGTTATTGCTTAGGCTTCTTGACAGTTGAAATCACATGAAAAGAAATATCCGATGTATGATTTAGAGTTGGCTGCGATTGTATTTGCATTGAAGATTTGGCGATACTACCTATACAATGAGAAATGCCATATTTATACAGATCACAAAAGCTTGAAATATCTTCTGTCACAGAAGGATTTGAATTTTCGTCAACGAAGATGGCTAGAGTTATTGAAAGATTATGATTTTGTGATTGATTATCACCCGGGAAAAGCTAATGTAGTTGCTGATGCCTTGAGCTAAAAATCATTGTTTACGTTACGAGCTATGAATACCTAGTTGATGATATGTGATGACGGGTCTGTTTTAACTGAATTGAAAGCTAAACCAGTATTTCTACAACAAATTTTTGAAGCTCAGAAAAATGATCGTGAACTACAAACTAAACGAATTCAATGTGAGTCTAATTCTAATTCAGAATTTCATATTGGAACTGATGATTGTTTAGTGTTCCGAAATAGGATTTGTGTACCGAAAAATACAGAGTTTATTTAGAAAATTTTGCATGAAGCACACAGTAGTCACTTTTCTGTTCATCCGGGTAGTACCAAGATGTATAATGATTTGAAGCAACTGTATTGGTGGTCGGGATTGAAATGGGATATATCAGAGTTTGTATCAAAATGTTTGATTTGTCAGCAAGTAAAAGCTGAACATCAAGTACCATTTAGTTCACTGTAGCCTGTATTGATTCCTGAGTGGAAATGGGATAGAGTCACTATAGATTTTGTATCGGGACTACCCCTAACTCCGAAAAAGAAAGATGCTATTTGGGTTGTTGTTGATCGACTAACGAAATCTACTCATTTTATACCGATACGTATGGATTACTATATGGATAAGTTAGCTGAATTGTACTTGTCTAAAATCGTACGATTACATGGTGTACCATTGTCTATTATCTCTTATAGAGACCCAAGATTTACGTCAAGATTCTGGAAGAAATTACAAGAAGCTCTTGGAACGAAATTGAATTTCAGCACAGCTTTTCAACCCCAGACAGACGGTTAGTCCAAAAGAATTATACAGATACTTGAGGATATGTTGCATTGTTACATTCTCGAGTTTGAAGGTAGCTGGGAGAAATACTTGCCTCTGATTGAATTTGCTTATAACAACAGTTTCCAAACAAGTATAAAGATGGCACCGTACAAACCTTTATATGGTCACAAGTGTCGAACACCATTCTATTAGGCTGAATTGAGTGAGAAAAAGATTCACAGGGTTGAATTGTTCAAAGAAACTGAAGAAATATGAAAGTAATTCGCGACAATTTAAAAGCAGCTTCAGATCGACAGAAATCCTAGCAGATTTGAAACGTAATAGAATTTCAGGTCGGAGATCGAGTATTTCTGAAAGTGTCACCGTGGAAGAAAATTTTCCATTTTGACCGTAAAGGAAATTAAGTCCGCGATTCATCGGGCGATATGAGATTGTTGAAAGAATAGGGCCTGTAGTATATCGACTATCGTTACCATCTAAGCTAGAAAAGATACATAATATTTTTCATGTTTTGATGCTACGTCGATATAGATTGGATCCGTCACATGTGATTTCTCTCGTTAATCTAGAAATACAGTCTGATTTATCGTATAACGAAGAACCAATCAGAATTCTGGCTCTGGAGATTAAAGAATTGAAGAATAAATGTATAGCTCTTGTGAATGTTCTTTGGCATAAGCACAGAATTGAGGAAGCTACGTGGGAACTCGAGGAATCTATGAGAAAACAGTACCCTAACCTCTTTACCGGTAAGATTTTTGGGGACAAAAATCCTTAAGGGGGTGAGTTGTAGTAGCCCGTTTTTAGGTCAAATCAGAAGAGTGGCTTTGGGACCACAAATCCAAAGTCAAAATATTTATTTTATTATTTTAATAAGGTGTACAGCATGATAGATTAATTATGTGAAAGTTTCGTAAAGAAAATTTACTCTTTAAATACTCAATTCGGTAAAAAGGACTGAATCGCGTAATGTGTAAAATATGAGATCTATTAGGTAAATGACTCAAATAGCCATGAAATTTATATTAAAAGTCCTTAAGTTGATAATATACCCTTGTTAATGTTAATGGACATTCATGTCCATGAATTGCATGATATATGGATTATTTATTATAAGGTTATATTGGTAATTTGATTAATAAAGTTTAATTTAATAGAACAAAATGCATTTTTATTCTTCATTCATCTTCTCAACTCAATTAAGGGCAAGGAATAGCCATTTTCAAAGCTTCAAACATTCGATCACTACACCTTGAGCGTGTAAGTTTATTTAACTCGGTTTTTAATGATTTTTACGTTTTTGAGCTCGTTGCAGATTAATCTAGCTAGCTCGTACCTTCGTTTTTGAAAATGTTATAGATTTTAAGATATGCCATTGTTGAATACTTAGGTATTTTGAAGTTTCTTGTTAGATTAGTGATGGTTGTTAATAGTTATACAAGTTTTATAAAGTGATTTTTGACAAAAATGAGAATTAAGGATTAAATTATTAAATTGTAAAATTTTGTGTTTAAAAGTGTGAAATAATGAAAGATATGGCTGCTAGTAGTATATAGGAAATTTGACTAGACATGGGTTGGTATTAAATTGTGCAATTTTGCATTTTTATGTGTTAAGGACTAAATTGGAAAATTGTCAAAAGTCTAGGGGTAAATTTGTAATTTAGTGAAAATAAATGTTTTAGGCTAAAATGAATTGAATGAAAGTTTGAATGAGTTAAATTGATATCATTTAGATCAAGATAAGCAAATACCAAAATTAGATCAGGGGAACCGAAAGGTAGACGAGTAGACGACGGTTATACGAGTAAATACAAGGTAAGTTCGTATAATTAGAATCGAACTTTTCTATTCTTGTGATTATTGAAAAGAATGTGTATAATTGAGATATTTGAAGTATGAACATATTATTGTTATATTGAATGTGTTAATGAGCCCCGTTGAACTATTAGATTTCATTGGATACGAGTGATATATTACTGGAATTACTGTAATGGTTGAGCTCCTGCATTTGTTGCGGACTCACCATAGCTTGTAAGAGCTTACTGTTTCAGCTCATTGGAGCTTACTGGTTCATCTTGAAAGAGCTTATTGTTCAGCTTAACAGAGCTTACAGTTTTTAGCTCAATAGAGCTTACTGTTATCAGCTCATGAAGAGCTAACCGACCATGTCTCGAAAGAGCATGTATGATAATGACTTGATGGAGTACTGACATTGTTCACTTAACAATACTTTGAGTTTCTAATAGGTTCAATGGGCCTAAATAATGTCATATTGAAGAGATACGATTTATAAATGTTATTAATGTTATATATGATTTGTGAATTGAAAATTATGAAGCCTTGTATTAATGGATGATTTCATGTATGTTTTTAATGACTAACATTGGATGAATATTGTGTTTAGGTGTTGGTTAAATTTAATTGGTTGCATAATTGTATTGTGTTGATTATGTATAATATGGTAAGTTTAATTCTGGATTATACGGGCGTACTAAGCTATAAGCTTACTTTGTTTCGTTTTCTATGTCTTTTAGGGTTCGTTAGCTCACTCGTTTTCGACAAGTCGGAGTTGCACATCACTCCATCCAATTTCTGATTGGTATTTTGAACTTGTGAATTTTTGTAAATATGACATTTATAGGCTAGTTTGATAGTAATAGTTATGTTTTGGTATCATGGTTGGAGAATGAATTTGTATATAGTTAAGCCAGGTGAATTGGCTTATTTTGGTATCATATTTGGATTGCATATATGTGCTTAATGATGGTATGTTTTGGTATGGTAATATTTGAATGAAATTATGCAAAAGAAGTCTTGATATATAGATGTTAGATGAATGAGTTGTATATATGGCAATATAGGTATTTAGATATGTAAATGGTAAGCTTGGATATAGCTTATAATGTGTATTGAAATGGTCAATTTGGTTGCCAATTGAGTTGAATAATTGTGGTCAAATATGAATGTAAATGTTTATGTTTTAGGGTGGCAAATTTGGCTTTTCAAATGGCTTATTTTTGTCCACACGGTCAGAGACACGGGCGTGTGTCTCAGCCGTGTGCGATACACAATCATGTTACATGGCCGTGTGTCCCCTGGGGTACCCTACGAATTAAGTCAGTATACCCTACAATTTTGACACAACCTAGACTCACGAACGTGTCTACCAGTCGTGGTGGTACACGGGCTAGATACAGTGACATGTGGTTAGTCGTGTGACCCAAGTTAGTTTCAACCACTGCCAAGGCACACGGGCGTGTCTCTGGCCGTGTGGTGCAAGTCAGTATGTGTGCCATGTTTTCACACGATCTAAGACACAGGCATTCTACTAGTCGTGTAAGGCACACGGCCTGTTTACACGGGCTTGTTATAGTTGAAATGTTAAAAATTTTGTAAGTTTCTCAAATTTTTAATATGTTACGATTTAGTCACAAATGTATGACTAAAGATTTGTATGCTTGATTCAAGTACTTATGGAATGTGAATGAATAATTTTTATTGAAATGAGATCAAATTGGATATATAATTGTTCTGAATTGAGTTACAAGTCCGGTGATGCCTCTTAACCTATTCCAGCGACAGTTACGGGTTAGGGGTGTTACATGGAAATGCTTATACAACGAGCGAATGCTGATGAGGATGATGAAACCACTATGATACATTTTGTTAATGGTTTCAACAAGTTTATAGACAACACCTTATAATTACAAACTTATATAGATCTTGATGAGGCTGTTCATAAGGCCAATGAGATTGGACAATAGTTGAGGGAACAAGGTCCTCGTTCATTTACCACTTCATAATATTATAAACGTAACATTTCTAATTCTACTTTTAAGAATTCAAAACTACCTTTTACTGCTAATAATTTTTCTAAAAGTGGTGATACAAAAAAAACAAATTAGAAAAGTGAGGCTCCTACAAAAATGCAAGTATCTTCTAAGTAGCCCAGTTCCAACATGAAAAGACCTCGTAAGATTGAGTACTTAAAATGTAAAGGGCATGGGCATTACAGTAGATATTGCCCTAACACAAGGCTTCTCCTCATAAAAGAAAATGGTGAATATACTTTTGATTTTGATAATTCGGACATGAAAGAGTTTATGGAGAATGTGACCTATGGAGGTGGCATCTTTGAGGAGGAGGTGATAGAACCGACAAACAAAGAGGATGATTTTGATGACTTCTATTGCCAAGTGGTGTGATGCACCCTCAATATCCATATGAAGGAAGATTTCGACGATCAAACTACTAATATCTTCCATTCACCATTCTTAATTTAAAGTAAATTATGTTCGCATATTGTAGATAGTGGGAGCTGTGCTAATGTAGTAAGTAGCTATTGATGCGATTTACTGAGACTTGGAGAGTTTGGAAAATGGATTAAATGAAGGATCACCTTGGATCACCTTGAATGGTTCAAAGGATGGTGGAAATCGCGACTCGAAGCACTTGAATGCTTTAAGGAATCAGAGTTATATTCGAACTCGACTCGTTTAAATTTGACAAATACTCGAACCTTGGTATATTGAATTCGCCACACTTCAAGGTAGATAACGAAGTGATAAGACAGGGTTGAATGCCACAAGCTCGAAAGAAGTTTGATAAGTTTAATCAAGAACCGTAGAGAGAAAATTCTCACAAAGATATTTTTTTAATAATCTAAATTTTCTAACCTGAAAAGCTCAAGTACATAGCTATTTATAGAATCCTAAATGACTAATGGAATTCAACATCTAATGGTGTTCACACACACCATAAACATGTTAGATGGTGCATGCTTTAAAATTTGGTTCATGCTTTTATAGATGGTGCATGCTTTGGCCGAATAGTGATGTTGCTTCACTAGGTGCATTTATGCATTCTGAACTTTTAAGTATCTCTTTGTTCCATGAATTGCAGCCCTTGATCTCCCAAAATCCCCTTGGCCGAATGTATCATGCATGGAACATACCTTTCTCTTTAATTCTTCTTTATGAGCATGCTGGTTCAAAGAAAGTGACTTGTTTCTAGAATATTCCATTCTCCACCGTCCATGCACCTCTATTTATGCCATGTATCCTCCTCCATTAAGAAAGGTATATGGACATGTACATAACACACCATACAAACAACCATATGAATTACAAAGAAAGCTTGAACTCTTGAAGGTTCTAGAATGCTATTTTTATGCATGAATTTGGCAATGGATGGTCACTTAAGGTCCATATGAATAGACACCTGCACAAGTATAAATAGGCATCAATCACTTGCATCTCTCACAAGCATATTCAAAAAAGAAAAATAACTAAAGGATTAGACACTTAACTCACATGCATATAAGATATGAATACAAAGCACACACATGCTATAATAATTAACAACTTAGCGAATTAGATAAACATAAGACATATGATAATACACATGATAAAGTTTGTGGAATTAAATTAAAATGAAAGCTTATTAAAAGGAAATAAAAATTGAAATGTTTATAATTCTTAAAGAGGCTGAATATTCAACTCAGGCCCATTAGAGAAAACATCCATCATTTGAGCAGTATGGTCCTCGATAGGGTTTGGACTTGGATTCAGCCCATTTTCACCATGTTCCGACTTATCAGGTCTAGACTTGGGCTTGGTGTTTGGGCTCAAATCAGGTATCTTGTGGACTCCTTACAATTACCTTGTTCAAAAAACCCTAAGCTAGACCACTTTGAATGGCTTAACGAGTGTTTCGAAGTGTGAGTCACAAAGCAGTCATTGGTTACCTTTAAGCTTGGGAATTATGAGGATGAGGTATGGTAAAATTTGGTACCCATGCAAGCTGCCAACTTACTTCTTGAAAGGTCATGGCAATTTGATCATGATGTTATGCCCCATGGTAAACAAAATGGGTATTCCCTTATCTTTAGAGGAAAAAAAATACATATTGGTCCCTTTAGTGCATAAAGATGTGTACAAAGATCAACTAAAAATGATGAAATTATATGAGTGGATTAAGGGGAAAGATAAAATTGAAAAGATAGAACGAAAAGAGGCTATTAGTGTTAGATTATGCCCAAAGACCAATCATGAGATGATTGTAATAATATACTTATTTTACCTTGTTTATTAATATAAGGCATAGCCATTATTATTTTAGTTTATTTTTTGTGTATATAAATAAACTATTTTATAGTAATGTCCTGAGAATAATATGATTATTCTTAAAAAGTCTTTAGTCGAGTGTTATTGTGGGCTTGGACAACAATAGTGCATTAAGACTAACATGTTCTTGATTGATGACAAAGTGTTGTCATTGACATGAGATGTCAAAATCAATACATGAGTATGTGTGTTAGAGAACAACATATCAGACTGACCCGCTATGAGTATGTTTCTTGGATTATTATTTAATAGTCACAACATTACTCATAGTGATTACTATGTATACGATCCTTAGACTTGAGATCATGATTATCCCAACATCGTGAGTCGTATATTTTGATATAGTCAAACGTCCATTATAACTAGTTGTTCTATAAAGACTGATGTTAGATATACCACAATCTATGTAGTGGGGTATGGTTGATCAATATAGAATTTGTCCCTCCTAAATAATAGGAGCAATATCTAAGGTCACTTGATTGAGTGAGACTAGAAATGCATGGCCATACTCGAATAAGTTGATATGAGATATCATACTTATTTTTTTTTCATAGTCTACTTAGGATATCAAGAAACATTAGATGGACTATGCAAGTGTGACTATTCCATGACTTTTGTCCAGTCTAAATATAAAGGACAAAAGGATTTAATCTATGAAGGTTTAATCACAGAGAGGTTATGTCGAATCATGGCTTCTTGTAACTTAGGTAGCAATGATGCATTGCTAGATGCCACTCATTTTCTGTAATATTAGAATTATTTTAGTATTACTGTTAACATTACAAGAACCTACAAGGCCGCCCTATGGTTGAAACAAACGGAATCCAAACATAGTTGATATTGTGTTTAGCTGTCAACATGAATTAAATTGATTATAGAATAAATTTAATTGGGCAACTATATATTGAACGAATTATATGTACAAGTATGTTGTACTCATAATGAAAAATATAGTTAAATTAATATATGTATTTGATTCGTATAAAAATTAACTAAAAAAATAATTTATTGAAATCCTTGTTATAATTATTGTAATTATAATTTAGGATTGAATATTATTATAATTAATGTAATGGTAATTTTTTTAGTCAAACATGATTATAATTATGGTAATTATAATATTTGGTTAATTATTATGATTTGATTCATATCAAAATATTAATGATTCCCGAATTAGGAAATATAAGGTTTTTGAGAAAAACCTAATATATCTAATATAAGGGATGTGTGAGGTCTAGCAGCTGTCAAGTAATTCTTTTCTCAGAAAAAGTTTTAGCGAGTGCTTACCATTTTTTGTCACACCGACTAGATTACACAGAGGCCCAAACGTTTTTGTAGCGGCTTGGAATCGACATACAATTGTGTAGTCAGCTTCTTTGATTTTTTAGACGATTAAAGGTAATCATTCATTCCCTTTTCACCCCAATTCATTCCTTGCACATGGATCCCTTGATGTGATTGCCAAATTTAATTTTTTGCTGCGCTATGGGGTGTATTGGTGACCCAACAATTAGAAATAAAAGTTAAAATACAAACGGCCCAATGGTGAGTGAATCTTCTAGTGGTAAAAATAGAGTGCTAAACTTATTTGAAGTATAAAAGATGTGAGGAGAGCCCTATTACAAAAATAACCTTGTATCCTTATGAGGTTTAGGCAAAATTATTTATCTTTAGCTATCCTGAACAATTTATTGCCTAGTGTCTTTACATCTCTTTTGCAGGATTATGAGGATGTATTCAATGAGGAACCTGTAGGTGTACTACCTTTGCGAGGCATTGAGCACCAAATTGACTTAGTACCCAGTGCAACCATTCCAAACCATCCAGCTTACCGAAGCAATCTCGAGGAGACAAAGGAGTTACAAAGGGAAGTGGAGGAGCTATTACAAAAGGGGTACATTAGAGAAAGTTTGAGCCCTTCTATTTTCCCTATCCTGTTGGTGCTTAAGATGGATGGTTCATTTCGAATGTTTGTTGATTGTTGTCCAATCAAAAAAAATAACAGTAAAGCATAGACATCCAATCCCTAGACTTGATGCCATGTTTGATGAGTTACATGGTTCAACATGTTTTACTAAAACTGATTTAAAAAATGGTTATCATCAAATTCACATGAGGGAAGGGCACGAATAGAAAAAAACTTTTAAAAATAAATTTGGATTGTATGAGTGGCTTTTTATGCCTTTCGGTCTAATTAATGCACCTAGTACTTTCATGAGATTAATGAATAATGTTTTAAGGCCTTATTTGGGTAAATTTGTGGTAGTATATTTTGATGATATTCTGTTTTACTCAACTTTTTTAGATGATCATGTTTTCCATGTTAAATCTATTTCGGACATTTGGAAAACTGAAAAGTTATTTGCCAACCTTGACAAATACACTTTTTGTTGTGATAAACTAATATTTTTAGGTTTTATAATAAGTGCTCAAGGTACTCATGTCGATAAGGACAAAGTAAAGGTAATTAGGGAGTGACCCACTCCTAAATCAATTACCGAGGTGAGATCTTTCCATGGTTTAGCAAGTTTTTATAGACGTTTTGTGAAAGATTTCTCCACTATTGCTGCCCAATTAACCGAGGTTATTAAAAAGTTTGTGGGTTTTATATGGGGAAAAGCTCAGGAAAAGGCTTTTCAAGCCTTAAAGGATAAGCTATGTTCTGCTCTAGTTCTTAACTTACTTGATTTTTCTAATACTTTTGAACTTGAATGTGATGCTTCAGGTTCTGGAATTGGTGCCATGTTAATGCAAGAAAAAAAATGCCAAGAGCATATTTCAGTGAAAAACTGAAACGGGTGTAGTTAAACTACTCAACTTACGATAATAAGTTACTTGCATTAGTTTGAGCTCTACAAGTTTGGCAACATTGCTTGCTACCACATGAGTTCATTATCCATACTGCAACAACCCTTACTAGTATCCTACACCGGGACAAGGTACGAGGCGTTACTGGGCTTAAACACATGCATACAAACATTTTCGGGTCATAAAATTTCGCTCAAATTTAAAACTTTTAAACTTCCTCTTAACGTCCCTAATATGGACCTACGAGGCCTAAAACACGCTTTGGAAATAGTTCTAGAATAAACCAAACACTTTAGAAAACTTTGAAAAATTTCAATCCAAATAGGGGTACACGCCCGTGTGGAAGGGTGACACAGTCGTGTGTCCTCTTAACATGGCCATGTTGAAGGCCCGTGCAGATCACACGGCCTGAACCTATCGGAATATGCCCGTGTCCCTACCCCATGTGGATTTATTTCTCAATTCAAAGCTACAGGGGTTTTCACATAGCCTGGCAGACATCTGTGTCCATGGCCCGTGTCCTTTACACGGCCATGACACACCCATGTCTCAGCCCGTGTATTAAAACCTTGACATTCTATTTCTGACGTCATCAACCATTTAGGGGCACACGGCCAAGGCACACGTCCGTGTGCTAGGCTGTTTGGTGAATTTAATTCTGCATTTAAGGTGCAGACTTTACACGGCTTGGGCATATGCCCATGTACTATGGCCGTGTCCTCCACACAGTTGAGACATACGACCATGTCTTCGCCCGTATGGTTACTACTGGGATTTTGTTTTGCCAAATTTAGGTGCAGGTGACACACTACCTGACTATACGCCCATGGGGCAGACCGTGTGTCAGACACGGCCTAGACACATGTCCGTGTGTCTGCCCATGTGGACAAAAACAAGGCTATCTACCAAGCCTTTTTGCCACCCTTACTTGCACCAGCCTACACAACATCAACCATGCATCTTTAAACACATAGCATATTATAAACCAACACAACATTCTTGATTTAACAATGGTAGATTTACTACATATTTACACATCACAAGTATAAGCCAAAGATTTCAAGATTGTCCCTACAATCATTCTCATAGATAGAACTTACTCAATTCCATCATTACCATTAAGGCATCATAACTAAGCTCATATCTCATGAGTTACAAGTAAGAACCTGTACCACTCACAACACGATTATATCCTTTAATATCTTTATCATAAGCTTAAAATAACCCGTGGAATCATTTGGAATACTAAAGGATACCAGATAAGCCTCACACAAGAGGGTAGATTGCTGATGCCATGTTCTAGACATGGTCTTACACTGGCTCACATGTCGAGGTTGATGCCATGTCCCAGACATGGTCTTACACTGGCTCTCATAATGTGGCCGATGCCATGTCCTAGACATGGTTTTACACTAGCACACATATCAACGCCGATGCCATGTCCCAGACTTGGTCTTACACTAGCACACATATCAACACCAATGCCATGTCCTAGACATGGTCTTACACTGGCTCTCATAATGTGGCCGATGCCATGTCCCAAACATGGTCTTACACTAGCACACAAATCACCCAATTGTCATGGCATGGATATCCAATCTATTCCTAAGGTTCAACCGGGAGTTTTTACTAAATCAAGTCTCTTTGGACATATTTGTAACATTAATTAAACAACTCATTCAACATCGATTATTAATTGCATAATATAAAGTATGTTATTTACACACGAACTTACCTCGGTATGCAAAATATGGGCTACTAGTTTGATTTAGTCCACTAGCTTGGTTTTCCCCCGGTCTAAGTCCAGATTATGTATTTCTCGATCTATAATGACAAAATTTATTTTTTCAATCATCACATTAATCAAGACATTCCAAAATTCTTACTTTGGCAAAACGACCATTTTGCCCTTAGACTTTCACAAAGTTACGATTTTTCCCCTAGGCTCGTAAAATGATTTTAATCCAATTTCCTCCTTTAACAACCTAGCCAAACCTTTATTAATCTTATAGCAACTCAAAATTTTTAATTATTTCACACATTTACAACCTATTTTATAAACTTCACAAAATGGTCCTTTTAGGTGTTTTCATGAAACCCCTTTCACTAAAGTTGTTTATTTAACAACCATGATTCATTTTCTTCCATAAATACTCTGCAAACATCACAAATCCTCTCATGTTAAATCTCTAGACTATCAACCATTTTGCAAAATAGTCCCCTCATTAGCTAGATTAAGCTATAAGGGTTCCAAAAACACAAAATCAACAAAAATGACAATCAAAATCACTTACTTGTAAGGGATAGAAGTTGCTGAAATTTTGAGATCTCAAAACCCCCCTCTTTGCTGGAATTTTTGGTGGAGGGGAAAGGAAAATGAAAAAGATGATATCTAGCCTTTTAGGTTAATATTTTATTATCAATTAAGTCACCTCACATTTGACCATTCTATGAATTAAGGCTCCATGTCCAGCCACTAATAAATTTGTGGTCTATTTACTCAATAAGGACCTCTAATTTAATGTTTCATAGCCATTTAACACTTTCAGCTAGTAAAAAAAATCTTTCACACTTTATGCGATTTAGTCCTTTTTCTAAATTAAGCAAGCAATCACTAAAATTAGTTCAACAAAATTTTGATGCACTCATATAATCATGCTTTAACATATAAAATAATATTAAAAATAATTTCTCCAGCCTCAGGTTAGTGGTTTTGAAACATTGTTCCAACTAGCCCTAAAATCGGGCTATTACACATACGGATCATGAATCTCTAAAATGGTTAAAGGGACAAGGTAAGTTGAGCAAGAGACACACTCGATGGGTGGAATTCATAGAGACATTCCCATATGCAATTAAATACAAAAAAAGTAGAGAAAATGTACTTGTTGATGCCTTATCTCGTAGATATTATTTGATAACTATATTAAATGCTAAAGTCTTAATGCTTGAACATATAAAAGATTTATACTTAAATGATATTAATTTTTCAAATATTTTTCCAATTATGAGAATGGTGCCTTTAACAAGTTTAATCTTGTAGATGGGTGTCTTTTTCACCTAAACAGGTTATGTGTTCCACAGTGTTCCATGAGAGAGTTGTGAATTCGTAAGGCATTTAGTGGAGGCTTAATGGGACACTTTGGTGTCACCAAAACACTAGATATTCTACAAGAAAATATTTATTGGCCACACATGAAGAAGGACGTTGAAAAGGTATGTAATAAATGTATTGCTTGTAAACAAGCAAAATCCAAGGTAATGCCTCATGGGCTCTATACTCCTTGTTGATTCCTTCTTCGCCATGGGTAGACTTATCCATCGATTTCATTCTTTGTTTTCCATGAACTATAAAGGGTCAAGATAGTATCTTTGTTGTTGTTGACATGTTTTCAAAGATAGCTCACTTCATTCTTTGTCACAAAACAGATGATGCTAGACATGTGGCTAACTTATTCTTTAGAGAGATGGTGCGCCTATATGGGATACCTCACACCATTGTATCTTATGGAGACATAAAGTTTCTAAGCCATTTTTGGAAAGTGTTGTGAGGTAAGCTTGGCACTAAATTATTATATTCTACTACATGTTACCCTCAAATCGATGGACAAAATGAGGTAGTCAATTGAGACTTAGGTGCTTTCCTACGAATTGTTGTGGGTAAGAACCTTAAAAATTGGGAAGAATTTTTGCCATTTATTGAATTTGTATGTAATTGATCTATTCACACTACAACTAGCTATTCCCCATTTGAACTTGTTTATGGTATTAATCCACTAACTATATTTGATCTTGTGCCATTGCCTATAGAAAACATTTCTAGTTTAGATGGAGAGAAGAAAGCTGAATGGATGAAATCCATGCATGAGAAATCAAGACAATGAATCACCAAAATAAATGAAGCAAATGCCAACAAAGCTAACAAGGGGTGCAAGCAAGTTATTTTTGAACCTAGTGATTAGGTTTGGGTCCACATGAGAAAAGAACGATTTTCAGCTAAATGAAAGACTAAATTAAACACGTGTAGTGAGTATAAGTTAGTGCCACTTTTAGTGTCGTTGACCTTTCTCGTTTTGATATTGCAGATTTGAGGATGAATCCTAATGTGGAAGGGGGAATGATATGAGCAACTCGGACCAATTCAAAGGTCATAAGAGAGATTGGCTTAGTTTCCCTTAAGGCCCAATCACAAGATCCAAATCCAAGTAGCCAAAGTCAAGACTTTATCACAAAAAAATTCGAAAAGAAGAGTTGAAGCTTTAAGACGATGGATTTTGGAGCAAGGATTAATTAGAAGGGATTAATTTTGTTCGTGGGCCTAAACTCTCAATATATGATGGCAAGCCCATGTGGAAAATGTTAACAAGCTTAGGCATTTCACTTCAAGGACCCTAATCAATCCTACAAGGTTAGGTGTTTCATATTGGGTTTGAGTTTTAGGCTTAATTTTTATTATATATAATCCCAATATTGTATTTATCAAATCTTATTATTGTATTATTTTTATTCCAAATTTTTTATAATTATTAAGTATTTAAAGTTTTTTAGGAGTTTTATGTGAATAAGAAAGTTTAGTTTAAAACTACTTATTCTTTAGATTAATTAGAGTTTTAGTATTCTTAAGAGTTTTATTTAGATTTATTTAGCTAGCCTATATAAAGGCCTTTGCATTGTACAAAAAAAATCAATTTATTGATTATTCAGTTTATGTTTATAAAATCCTCTTTGAGTTTTCTATTCAAGAATTTTTCTTGAGTTTTCTTTTAGAAGAGTTCATAAAATTAGAGTCACTTGAAGGGGGTTGTAGATTCTTCTTATTTCCAAGGCTCCTTAGCAGTTCTACGTGCCACGTTCTATATTTTCCATCTATCTTCTTTATTTACTTCTTTATTGTTCTAATATTTGATTTATTATTATATTTGATTTATCTTAGTTATTTATTTTAATTGTTTTACCTGACTTAGATTCAATTGCGTTTCAGGTTGTGTCACAATCCAAGTTTCTTTCTAAACATCTAGAGCCATAAGTCAAATCCGTGACTAGGACAAACCTTATGATCCTTTTCCGCACTCATCCGCATTCATTCTGTAACACCCCTAACCCGTTTCTATCGCAAGAATAGTGTTACAAAGCATTACCGGAGTTTACAGATTAATAAACTAATATTTCATATAATATAACATTCATGTTGGAAACCAATTGAAATTAAACATATTGTCCATTATATGAGCCCTCGGGACGTAAAATAGATATTAGAAACAATTAGGGACTAAATCGAAAACTCAGAGAATTTTTCAGAATTATTCAAAAATTTCAAACTGCAGAGGTCACACGGCCGTGTGACTCACACGGTCGGGAGACATGCTCGTGCCTCAAGCTGTGTGGGCATTCGAAATAGGGACACACGACTGTGTCCCAGCCCGTGTAACTCTTTGACTTGGGTCACATGGCCAAGTCACACGCCTGTGTGCTAGGCCATGTGAGCATATTGACTTGCATTTTTAAAAGATATAGGGGACACACTTGGCCATGTTTGTGACACGGCTGAGACATACGGTCGCGTCTCTACCCGTGTGGACGAAAATAAGCCATTTTCTAAGCCAAATTTCTCACCCAACTTGACACCAACCTAGGCTCAACAAATTGCACATCAATAAGCCATAACAAGGCCTTCAAAACAAGGCAAAATTATGTCTTAAACATGTATTATCACCACCTACAACCAATATGCCCTTAGGCACCTCATATGACAACTTAAAACATGACAACCAAGCATCCCAACTTACCTAATTAACCTATCTAACCAAGTTACCAAAGTTCACTTTAACTCAATTATATACATGTATATCACTTATACTAACATCACACTCATACCTTAATTTCATATCAATATGTATGTTGGTTATATAAACAAAATATTATTCATAATATTTACATAAGCTAAATTTTGATCAAAATCGAACAAAAGCCTATACATGCCATATAAACTGTATTAATGTTTCAAAAACTACCGAGATAAGCTGGATAGTGTGACTTGAGTACTGATCCGATCGTCCAACCTTCTAAAAATCTACAAAGACATTAAACAATACAAATAAGCTTAATGAAGCTTAGTAAGTTCGACAGTTTAAACAAAAATCTTACTGAACCTACTATAACAAGTCAAATAAATAAAATCATTCATGTCAATTCCTTGTCATTCATGTCAATTCCTTGTCATTCACTGACAATTTCCTGTCATTCGTAACTTCTATTAATAAATACATCCATTTTCAAATCAATATAAAAATGAATAACATGTCTTTCAAATTCATTAGATAAATCACCTTACCGAAATTTTTCCATTCGAAGAATGACTTGCGGATAAGAGTACATCGTTAACAGAAGCTCATAAGAGCTAGTCTTCCTGAATACGCCAACAGAAGCTCGTAAGAGCTGAACAGAAGCTCATAAGAGCTGAACACAAATTTGAAAGTTGAACAGAAGCTCGTAAGAGTTAAACAGAAAATCATAAGAGTTGAACAGAAGCTCATAAGAGGAGAATAGAAAGTAAAACATGAGAGTTCATAACAAATGCTGAACCCCGATTTACTTGGGAAAAATGTCGATGTCTCCTTCCAATACCATCATACACCAAAATACAAATATACTCAAATCCCGCGTTCCACTCAAACCAAAACCCAATTCAATATTATAATTCCAACAATAATTCAATTCCAACAATATAATAAATAAATAATACCATTCATTAGTTTATAAAAAATATTAAATTTTTTAACCGTACGAACTTACCTGGATTGAATTATAGTAATTGTAGAAGTTCAGTAACTATTATGCTATTTTTCCTTTTTTGCTCTAAAATATACAATTACTCATTCATTAGCATATATTTCATCTACAATTCGTTTCACAATTAATACCCTTTTATTTTTCGAATTTAAACAATTACTCCAAACTTTTACAATTTTTGCAATTTAATCCATTAATTAGTTAATCTATTAAATTAACAACTTTTTTTCTTAATGAATAAATTATTCAAATATTCTAAGCCATTATACAGCCCCTAATAAATCAAAATTCACTATCAAACCTGTAACACCCCAAACTCGGCCTAGACGTTATGGCTGAATCTAGCGTGTCACGTCGAAGTGTCTTTCGAAAATTGATCCTTTCGGTAAGAATCTGTTACTAAATTTAAATCCTTCTATTATTATTTTAAAAAATAGTTCTCATCAAAACGTTTACCAATTTGTTTGACTTTGGTTTATTTATTCAACTTAAACTGCAGAAGCATTTTGAAAACTTTGTTGTTGAAAGCTCGTGTTCTTTAGAAAACCGTGATGTTTTGGAAACTCATGTTATCCTAGACTAGCAGTTTAATATAAGAAATCAAAAGCCCAATTAAAACTTAAAACCCACAAACGGCCTTATTATAAAATTAAAACCTAAAAGTGAAACGTCAATTAAATAAATTCAAGTGCAAGACATAGCAGTCGTGTGGCCACCTCCAAGTCCCTCGCAGCACCAAATCGTCTAAGGCTAGGGATTACCTGTACAGTCAGAAAGAAAGGGTGAGTTTACGAAAACTCAGTGTGTAACCCCCTATCAGTCAAGCAGTAAACAGTGCATGCAGTAACAGTCTAGGCCTGAGCCCTATTCAGTATCAGTACAGTCTGGGCCTTAGCCCTATATAGTAACAGTGTGGGCTTAAGCCCAATATAGTATCAGTACAGTCCAGTCATGTAACCCACCCCACCCCAACCCAACCAACACACCACCTGTACCAACCAACACACCATGTAGGGATTAAATCGACACACCAAGCCAACACACCAATATCACAGCGAAGCTACTAACAGTAACACAACAAAGCTGTTAATAACAGTAAACGTGGCAAAGCCACCAGAGCAGTAACCACGTGGCAAGGCCACTAATACAGTACTTCCTCCAAACCTGAAACCCAACCTCATGCAATATGTCGTGTCATAAACATTACGTGTATGCAGTATGTCATACTCAAACCAGTTATATAAATGTCATACACACATCAATTAACCTACCCCTAAGGGTATAATGGTCATTTCATCGGTTAGGGGTAAAATAGTAATTTTATCCCTCAAAGGTATTTTGGTCATTTAACTAATTTTGGGGTCTCAGTACAGATAATGACCCTTCAGAAGGTCTACAGTCATCTCTAACGACTAAGGCAACCCATATGGCCAAAACAGCGTAAATGGGCCCAAGGCCCATTACTCGACCCAAGTGGGCCTACTCGCTCGTGTGGCCCATTTAGCCCAAATTCAGTCACGACTGTGTGATCACCAAAGTCCACTCCATTATTTGTCACTTACAACAAATATTATCCATGTGGGGCGCACGAGCCCTTTGGGCCCACACGACCCATCTCGGCCCAATGAGGCCTATAACGGCCCAAGCCCACAAGAATGCTCGTGGCGGCCTCTATAGTCTGTTGTCCATAATTTGTGGGCTCGGTTCACCACACAAGCGTTCGCATGCTCGTGAGGCCTCAAATGCCAAAGTTTCAGCTTTTCGACTTTTGCCGGTTCACAGTAACATAGTGGTGTGAATACACACCTTTATCCAATGTTTTGACAGTAGCACAATTGGGTGTACGATTACACACCTGATTATGAAACCGAACTGTGCTCAAAGTAACCTTGTACATAAATTAAACCAATAATATCCAGTTAGAAACTTAACTCATAACACTACTGAAATTTAACGGAATTCCAAATCAAATACGATACCCTTACCAACAACAGAAGCTATCACCTCTTCAGTTCATAAGTAAAGCACCAATCACCCTTGGCCACAACCTATACAAGAACTCTCTTCTTCTTTAGATTCATACAAGCCATACGATATCATTACAACAAGAACTTTATACCCCATTCTCCACTACTTACCAGACCGCAGAACCAAGTACCTATAAAAGGAGTAGCGTACACGAGTCGAGAGTCGGTTTAATCCGAAGAATATACCAAAATAATATAGTTGGTGCGAAACGGAGAAAGAAAAGACAGAGAAGAGAAAAAAAGAGGTTCGGCTAAGGAAAAATGAAAGAGGGAATAGTGAGAGAAAAGAGATCAAATTGGCAAAAGATGAGGAAGGATGAGAAGAGAGTAGAGGGAAGAGAGAAACAATCACAGTAGAAAAGGGAGAGAAGTACTGTTTAGTAGAAAAAAATAAGACCAATTGAAAAGATTACCTGTTCAGCCAAAAAAACAAGAAAAGAAAGGCAAGCAACCAAAAGAGAAATAATAACACGAGCGAATGCAACCTCGAAACAACATAGTACCAAAATTGAATTGGGAAAATTTGGCCACCTGCAGACTACACAAAATGTCCCAACCTTTTTCCCAATCAAAAATAAGGGAGCCTTAGTGTTCCATTCGGCCACAACCTCCTACCATCATCACATCCCTTAATTTTCTCCAAAAATCTCTTCCTTTACTCCATCCACTATTTACTCCACAAATCACTCTAACCCCCATTCAAATTCCTCATGACCAATTCAAACTTAAAGTCTCAATCCAACTCAACCACTCACACAGCCAAGGAAAAAAATAAATACCCCTTGTGCATAGAGTGACTCGAACTCAAGCTCCCTTGCCACCTTAATGATGCCACAATCATTGGACTACAAGCTCACTTGTGGCATAAATCTACCACAACTATTTATAAAGCCCATGTGTCAGTACCCAGATTCTTTTAAGAGCAAAATAAAAAATTTTGCAAAAGTCAAAGCTTGAACCTAGGACTTTCCAAACACCCAAAACATACCTAAATCATTAAACCAGTAAAGTAAACATGGAATTTATGCTAAAACACGTAAAAGTCCAGACCCTAGATTTTTTAGACGTTACAACTCTACCCCCTAAAAGAAATTTCGGCCTCGTAATTTACCTAGTCAGAATAAGTGAGGGTATTGTTTTCGCATCGTCTCCTCTAGTTCCCATGTAGCTTCTTCTAAACTGTGATTATGCCATAGCACTTTGACCAGTGGAACAGATTTCCTCCTTAATACCTTAACATCACGATCCAGTATCTGCACCGGTTCTTCCTTGATAGTTAAATCAGGTCTAATATCAATTTCCTCAACTAGCACTATATGTGAAGGATTAGAGTGATATCGCCTCAACATAGAGACGTGGAACACATCATGAATTCTGTCTAATTCAGAAGGCAACTTGAGTTGATAGGCAACTGGTCCCACACACTTCAACACTCGGTAAGGTCCGATGAATCTAGGGCTCAGTTTGCCTTTCCATCCAAATCTCAGAGTTTTCTTCCATGGTGAGACCTTCAGAAAGACATAATGCCCTACAGAGTACTCGATCTCTTTAAGTCTTAAGTCTACATAAGGCTTCTACCTATCAGATGCTTCCTTTAACCGACCTCGAATCAACTTCACCTTTTCTTCGGTATCATAAACCAACTCTGGCCTCAGAATTCGTGGCTCACCCAACTCAGTCCAATATGTAGGAGTATGACACCTACGGCCATACAAAACCTCGTACGGTGCCATCTAAATACTGGACTGATAGCTGTTGTTATAAGTGAACTCTGATAATGGCAAGTAGTCCTCCCAGCTGCCTCAAAAATCCAATACACAACATCTTAACATGTCTTCCAGTATCTGAATCACCCTCTCCGACTGACCATTTGTCTGAGGATGGAACGTAGTACTGAAGTCCAACCTCGTACCCAGATCCTCGTGTAACTTCTTCTAGAACCGAGATGTGAATCTAGGATCTCTGTCTGAAATGATAGAAACTTGTACCCCATGCAATCTCATAATCTCAGCCACGTACAATCTAGCCAACTTCTGCAGCGAATACTCAGTGTGGACCGGTATAAAGTGGGCAGATTTAGTCAATCGGTCCATAATAACCCAAACCGAATCCTTCTTAGTCGGTGTTAAGGGTAGCCCATACACAAAATCCATGGTTACCCTCTCCCACTTCCAGAGTGGAATCTTTATTGGCTGTAGTAACCCAGAAGGCAGTTGATGCTTAGCCTTAACTTGCTGGCATGTCAAGCACTTACCCACGAAATCAGTAACCTCGCGCTTAAGCCCTGGCCACCAGTACAGCTCACGAAGATCTCGATATAACTTATTTCTGCCAGGATGCATAGCATACGGACTACTGTGCACTTCCTGCAGTATAGATTGCCTCAAATCAGAATCCCTCGGTATACAAACTCTCTCACAAACTCTCTCACAGAAACATAGCACTCCCTCACTATTCAGCCCAAAATCCACAGTCTCACCATTCTCAACCAATTGGAAACGAGGCACCAATGTCTAATCCAACAACTGTTTCTCCTTAATTTGACCAGTCCAGGTCAGTCTTACTTGAAGCTCAGCCAACAAGCTATCATCATCAAACAGGCTGAGACAAGCAAACATTGCTCTCAAATTAGATACAACCTTACGACTCAGTGCGTTAGCTACCACATTAGCCTTACTAGGGTGGTACTCAATTGAACAATCATAATCCTTAAGCAACTCTATCCACCTTCGTTGCCTAAGGTTCAACTCATTATGAGTAAGGAGGTACTTGAGGCTTTTACGATATGTGTAAATAATAGTCTTCTCACCGTATAAGTAATGCCTCCAAATCTTTAGTGCGAAAACCACCATAGTTAACTCCAAGTCGTGAGTGGGTAATTCGCCTCATGAGGCTTAAGCTGACGAGACGCGTAAGCAACCACCTTACCCTTTTGAATCAACACACAACCCAATCCAATGTAAGACGCATCACTATAGACAGTGAATTCCTTCCCAGACTCTGGTTGTTTCAAAATAGGGGCCTCAGTCAGAACTTTCTTCAGTTTCTCAAAACTCTCTTGTTGCTTATCAGTCCAATTAAACGGTACCCCTTTACGTAGTAACTTAGTCAGAGGTGCAGCAATCAGTGAAAACCCCTCAACAAAATGTCTGTAATACCCAGCCAGACCCAAACTGCTTTGAATCTTAGATACCATTTTGTGATATTCGTGACAGGTTTTAAAAATTTATAATTAATCATCTTGAAACTAACTATTATCAAGATGAAGGCAAGTGTACCTATCGAATAGTAATATAGCTTTAGCAAGACTGGATTGTCGAACCCAAAGGAGCCAAGAGTACTAGTAATTATTTCAATTTTATTATCTAGCCTAAAAATTAAGGGGTTTGTTTATCTAAACTAATTAACTAAACTAAGGATGCACAGAGAGAAAATTGGGTAAAACCTTTTGAGAAAAATCGATTGATTAAGACAATACCCAAGGAAAAATCCGCCTAGACTTCACTTGTTATTTGACTCTGAATTAGACGATTTATTCATTTGACTTGATCCGTAGAAATCCCTAAGTTATATTATTATCTCTTTTGAGACTAATAACATCTAACCCTAGGTTAATTAATTGAAATCTTTTTCTAATTAACACCTAGTTTGCATTAACTCGATCTATGGACTCCCTTATTAGGTTTCACCCTAATCTGGCAAAATCTTGTCACCCTATCTCTAGGCGTGTAATCAACTCTGCTTAATTTGAATCAATATCCTGGAATATTAAAACAAGAATAAAGAACATATAATTAAGAACAAGTCAAAGAATTATCATACAATTTAGATAATAATAAAAATATCTGTCTTAGGTTTCATTCCCTTTAGGTATTTAGGGGGTTTAGTTCATAATTATAAAAAAAAACATCTCAGAAGAATAATGAATACAAAACATAAAGAAAACCCAAAACCCTTGAATGGAAATTGAAGGGAGATCTTCAGTCTTGACGATGAATCCGGCTTCTGAGATGGACCAATCGGCTTCTCTTGAGTAATTTCTTACCTCCTACTCCGTGTGCCTCCTCTAAGTGCCTTCTCAAGTGTTTAAATAGGCTTTAGAATGCCTAAGAGCCCTCAAAAGTGGCCTTTTCCGAATAGGACTACACTTGGGCTCGGCAGGGACACGCCCGTGTAACACTCCCGTGTGAGATTGCTTCAGCCTATGGTCAAGGCTGTTGAATAGGCATGGGCATGTAGTCTACTTCTGTAAGTCATGCTTCAATCCTGCCAAATGGACACGGTTGTGTGACACGCCCGTGTGAGGAAGCCCAGGCGGTGTTGATTTCCCATGTGGGTCCATTCTCCATTTTCAGCCCGTTTCTCGCTCTTTTTACTCTTCTATGCTCGCCTAAGTATAAAACATGAAATTAAAGAATTAGGAGCATCGAATTCACCAAATCTAAGGAGAAATCATCCATAAATGTGCTAAGCATGGGATAAAAATATGTATAAATTACGGTTTATCAACCGTCTTTGGTGGTTTCCAATCCAATACGGCTTCAATTGTTCGAGGAACAACCCTAATCCCCTCGGCAGAGACTAAGTGACCCAGAAATGTCACTTCTCACAACCAGAACTCACACTTGCTGAACTTTGCATAAAGCTGCTTTTCCTTCAAAATTTGAAAAACAATTCGAAGATGTGCATCATCATCATCCACCTCAGTTCTTGAATACACCATGATGTCGTATATAAACATAACTATGAACCGATCCAAATAGGGCTGAAATACTCAGTTCATCAAATCCATGAAAATTGCTGGTGCATTTGTCAACCCAAATGTCATCACTAGAAACTCGTAGTGCCCATAATGAATCCTAAACGCAGTCTTATACATATCAGCCTCCTTAACCTTTAGTTGATGGTACCCAGATCGAAGATCTATCTTGGAGAAAACTGAAGCTCCTTCCAGCTGGTCAAACAGATCATCTATCTTCGGTAAAGGGTACTTGTTCTTGATAGTCAGTTTGCTCAGTTGACGAAAATCGATGCACATGCACATGGATCCATCTCTCTTCTTCACGAATAACACTGGTTCTCCCCATGGGGACACACTCGGTCGAATGAATCCTCGGTCCAGTAGCTCTTGAATTTGAGCCTTTAACTCCACCAGCTCCTTTGGTGCCATCCTATAAGGGGCGATGGACATCAGAGCTATTCCAAGTAGAAGCTCAATACCGAATTTGACTTCACTATTTAGATGCAACCCAGGAAGCTCTTTAGGAAATACATCCAAAAAATCCTTAACAGTTTTGACATCTCCAACAGAAGGACCTTTAGAATCAGAAATACTGACATAAGCTAAAAACGTCTCGCAACCCTTGTGAACTAGTTTCTTAGCCCTTAACGCTGAAATTACGTTAGATAGATAATCTCTTCACTCCCTTATCACAACCATCTCCTCATCTTCAGTAGACTTCAACACCATACATTTAGCAGCACAATCCAATTTTACACGGTGCTTCACTAGCCAATCCATGCCCAATATAATATCAAATTCTCCAAACGGCAGTTCCATCAAATCCGCCGGAAAGACAACCCCTTGGACCTCTAGGGGTACGCCTCTGAACAACTTATTCGCCCTAACTGACTATCCCAGTGGACTCAACACAGTCATCTTACGAACAATATTTTCAAACTGAATACCCAGCGTCTTAGACACAGTGCATGCAACATACGAGTGTGTAGACCCAATATCAATTAAAGTAGTGTATAGTACATTATAAATCAGAAACATACCAGTTATGACGTTAGGGGCGTCACCATCCTCTCAGCGATGAGCAGCATAGACCAAGGCTGGCTGTCTCGCCTCAGTGTTACCAGCACCTCTGCCTGGTACTCTACGACCTCATCCCAAACCATTTCCACCCCTGTCCTATCCACGACCTCTCAATGGATGTTGGCCACCTCTCCTTGGCTAAACTTGGCCCTGACCTGCATCTTGCATCTAAATAGGCCTTTGAGTATAGTTTTTAACCTGATGATCCATGGACCCACACCGAAAGCATGGCCCAGTTCATTTCCAATACTCACCCTGGTGAGCTCTTCCATAATCAACGCAAGGCTGCGGTCTTGCAGTAATAACAGGAATCACTCGGACTAGCCCATCAAATCTGGCCATCTTCATAGGCCTTCCAGAAGAACCCGAGGGTCCATAATCCCTCTTATTTCTGCCTCTATCTTTCTCTAGCTTCTGGTGGTCAGAGCGCTTCACATCCTCAACAATATTTGCTTTCTCAACAAGGGCAGCAAAGTCTCGCTCCCTCTGCGGAGCTATCAGCACATGTAACTCAACTCAGAGGCCATCCTCAAACCGCACACAGCGTTCATACTCAATTACGACTATCCCGCGGACATACCAACTCAATCGTAGAAACTTTGCCTCATACTCTGCCATAGTCTTATTCCTCTGGGTTAAGTTCAGAAATTCCTTCCTTCGGGCGTCCACGTAATTTGCACCCACATACTTCCCTGAAAAGGCCGCTTTGAAGAAATCCCATGTCAAACGGTGGGCCTGCGTACCCTCTCTCACTGTGAGCCACCCTTGGTAGGCTTCATTTCACAGTAAAGACACTGCTCCTTTTAATTTTTGCTCCACAATACAGTCAAGGTTGTCTAGTATCTGCTCGGTAGCCTCCAACCAATACTCTGCCACATTTGGAGCTACACTAGAAACACCTCTGAAGATTTCATCTCCATTAGACCGAAATCGCTTAGAAATTGACCCTCGGCTCACCGGTCCAGTACTCACTCCAGCAACCCTTTCAAGAACAAGTAACATTGCTTGGGATAGAGCATCATCCCCAGCTGCTCGGTCATGAGATCCTGTCTCAGTTACTGGAGAGGCTGGTGCCTCATTAGCAGGCATGTGACCTGATGCTGAAGACCCAGCTCTAGTACTTCCCCGGCCTTTACTGTAGCCTCGTGTACCCCTTTCGCGAGTACCTCTTGCGCTCATTTCGATAGCAAATTATCTGATTTAAAGTCTTATGAATCAGTTATAATTTCAATAACTATTAACAATGTGTTATGAACGACAGTAATTAGGGTTTGTTTCTGCAGAATAGAATTTTACTACAGTTTTTAGTCTTTTATAGTCTTAATTTACTCTAATTAAAGAGTTTCAGTGTAGTCCTACTGCATGTAGTAGTCCTACAGTAATACATTTCAGTCTATAATAATAAATAGTGTTAGAAAATACAGATTTGGTGTCGAAGACTCGGTGTGCCACATTCCCAGTCACAACGTTTAAAATTCAAATATTCAAAAAACCTATTCCACAGCCGAGTTTTGCAACCTGGCCTAGACGTTATGGCTGAATCTGGTGTGTCACATCAAAGTTTCTTTCTAAAATTGATCCTTTCGGTAAGAATTTGTTACTGAATTTAAACCCTTTTATTATTATTTTAAAAAATAGTTCTCGTCAAAACGTTTACTAATTTGTTTGACTTTGGTATATTTATTCAACTTAAACCACGAAAGCATTTTGAAAACTTTGTTGTTGAAAGCTTGTGCTCTTTAGAAAACCGTGACGTTTTGAAAACTCGTGTTATCCTAGACTAGCAGTTTAATATAAGAAATCAAAAGGCCAATTAAAACTTAAAACCTACAAATGACCTTATTACAAAATTAAAACTAAAAAATGAAAAGTAAATTAAATAAGGTCAAGTGCAAGACACAGCATTCGTGTGGCCACCTCTAAGTCCCTCGTAGCACTAAATCGTCTAAGCCTGGGGATTACCTGTACAGTTAGAAAGAAAGGGTGAGTTTACAAAAACTTAGTGTGTAACCCCCTATCAGTTAAGCAATAAACAGTGCATGCAGTAACAGTCTGGGCTTGAGCCCTATTCAGTATCAGTACAGTCTAGGCCTTAGCTTTATATAGTAACAGTGTGGGCTTAAGCCCAATACAGTATCAATATAGTGCAGTCATGTAACCCACCCCAATCTAACCAATACACCACCCATACCAACCAACACACCATGTGGGGATTAAATCGACCTACCGAGCCAACACACCAATATCGCAGCAAAGCTGCTAACAGTAACGCAACAAAGCTGCTAATAACAGTAAACGTGGTAAAGCCACCAGAGCAGTAACCACATGGCAAAGCCACTAATACAGTACTTACTCCAAATCTGAAACCTAACCCCATGCAGTATGTCGTGTCATAAACATTACGTGTATAATGGTCATACACACATCAATTAACCTACCCCTAAGGGTATAATGGTCATTTTGTTGATTAGGGGTAAAATAGTAATTTTACCCCTCAAGGGTATTTCAGTCATTTAACTAATTTTGGGGTCTCGATATAGATAACAACCCTTCAAAAGGTCTACAATCATCTCTAACGACTCAGACAACCCATATGGCCAAAACAGTGTAAATGGGCCCAAGGCCCATTACTCGACCCAAGTGGGCCCACCCGCTCGTGTGGCCCATTTAGCCCAAATTTAGTCGCGACTGTGCAATCACCAAAGCCCACTCCATTATTTTTCACTTACTGCAAATATTATCCGTTTGGCACCTACGAGCCCTTTGGGCCCACACGACCCATCTCGGCCTAATAAGGCCCATAACGGCCCAAGCCCACAAGAACGCTCGTGGCGGCCTCTACAGTATGTCACCCATGATTTGTGGGCTCAATTCACCACACGAACGTTTGCACTCTCGTGAGGCCTCAAATGCCGAAGTTTCGACTTTTCGACTTTTTCCAATTCACAGTAACATAGTGGTGTGAATACACACCTTTATCCAATTTTTTGACAGTACCACAATTGGGTGTACGCTTACACATCTGATTATCAAAAGCGAACTGTGCTCAAAGTAACCTTTTACCTAAATTAAACCAATAATATCTGGTTATAAACTTAACTCATAACACTAACGAAATCTAACGAAATTCCAAATCAAATACGATACCCTTACCGACAACAGAAGCGATCACCTTTTCAGTTCACAAGCAAAGCACCCATCACCCTTGGCCACAACCTACACCAGAGCCCCCCTTCTTATTTATATTCACACAAGCCATATGATATCATTACAACAAGAACTTTATACCCTATTCTCCACCACTTACCAGACTGCAGAACTAAGTACCGATAAAAGCAGTAGCGTACGCGAGTCGAGAGTCAGTTTAATCCGAAAAGTATACCAAAATAATGTAGTTGGTGCGAAAAGGAGAAAGAAAAGATAGAGAAGAGAAAAAGAGAGGTTCGGCTAAGGAAAACCGAAAGAGGGAATAGCGAGAGAAAAGAGATCAAATCGGCAAAAGATGAGGAAGGATGAGAAGAGAGTAGAGGGAAGAGAGAAACAGTCATATTAGAAAAGGGAGAGAAGCAATGTTTAGTAGAAAAGAATAAGACCAATTGAGAAGAATAACTGTTCGGCCAAAAAAAATAAGAAAAGGAAGGTAAACAACCAAAAGAGAAATAATAACGTGAGCGAACGCAACCACAAAACAATAGAGTACCGAAATTGAATTGGGAAAATTTAGCCACCTGCACACTACACAAAACGTCCCACCATCATCACATCCCTTGATTTTCTCCAAAAATCTCCCCCCTTATCGCTCCACTACTTACTCCACAAATCACTCCAACCCCCCATTCAAATTCCTCATGACCAATTCAAACTTAGAGTCTCAATCCAACTCCACCACTTACACAGCCAAGGAATAAAATAAATCTCCTTGTGCATAGAGTTAATCGAACTCAAGCTCCATTGACACCTTAATGGCACCACAACCACTGGACTACAAGTTCACTTGTGACATAGATCTACCCCAACTATTTATAAAGCCCATGTGTCAGTACCCAGATTCTTTTAAGAGCAAAATAAAAAATTCTGCAAAAGCCAGAGCTTGAACCCTGGACTTCCCAAACACTCCAAAACACACCCAAATCATTAAACCAGTAAAGTAAACATGGAATTTATGCCAAAACACGTAAAAGTCCAGACCCTAGATTTTTGGGGCGTTGCAAAACGCTAATATTTTGATAGTTTTACAATTTAATCCTAAAATCATTTTTTGAGAAAAATCATTTTATAAAATCATCATACAAGACAATCAAAGTTCTAAATCCATGTTATTCCTCAAAAACATCTAATATCCATCAATGGCAACTTCCAAAATTTTCAATAAAATAAAAAACAAAGGTAAGGTTTAGTTGACCTAATTGTAACAATCTCAAAAACATAAAAATTACAAGAAATGGGTAAGAATTGAACTTACATGAAGCAAAAATATGAAAAACTAGCTTAATCTCTCTTCTATGTTTATTTTTGGCCGAAAATTAGAAGATGAATTGTCCAGAAAACTTTAAATTCAATTTGTTTCATTTTAATGTCCTAAAAATTACAATTTTGCCATTAAAGACTTTATTTTATTATTTTTTCTTTCATATGCCACCTCAACTCTTCATTTAGGTTTATTTATTCCTTAAGTCCTTCATTATTTATTAATTAAACCATTTAATCACTTAATTCTTATAATTAACAAGTTTTACACCTTTTTCAATTTAGTCCTTTTTAATTAATTAGCTATCAAAACGTTAAAATTTTTCAACGAAACTTTAATACTACCTTAATGACTCTCCGTAAATATTTATAAAAATATTTACGGCTCAGTTTATAAAAAGGAAGTCCCGATACTTTAATTTCTAAAACCACTTGACCTAATAAATAATTATAAAACACAAATTACCAATTCAAAGACCTTTTTTTTTAAAACCATATTTAATTCGTAAATATTAGATAATAATATTTAAGAATTTACTCGCCGGATTTGGTGGCCTCGAAACCACTATTTTCGATACCATTGAAAAAGTTGGCTATTACACATTCTTTATATGACACTGATAATTAGATTTAAACATGAATAATGGATCTATATATGAAACTTTAAAGGTATGGATAAAGTCTCGATACTAAAAAAGAAAGTATCGGTATTTTCTAACAAGTATTGATACGAAAAAAAATTATAGATACCATTTTGGCATCTTGCAAATTTTAGGTATCGATAAAAGTTATAAAGTATTGATACTAAATAAAATTATGGATATCAAATCTGTATTTTATCTATTTAAAAACTGTTCATTTGGTATAGTATCAATACTTTTTAATAATTAGTGAAAAACTACAAGTTGAAAGTTCATTTTAAACCAAACCTATATCTTAGTTCCAGACTCCATCTATAAACTAATCAAACTTGAACATGGTACATTTCAATCTAAAGGTGCCAAACAAATGTGCCATAAGGCACCATCTCATTCAACCTAACTACAAAATTCAGTTATTCATTTAAGCATACATAGAATCACTAATGAGAAATGTACCATATGTGTCAACTAAACCATGCTTTTCTATCAAACCAAAACTTATTTAACTTATACCAAAGTAACTTACATCAAATGCAAGCATATAACTATTTTGTTACCTAAATGAACTCACCATGTCCAAGTACATCTATATAGCACAAATACACAATTCACATAATCAACTAAAGCATAAGCTAAACATTACATTCCAATTTCATCCATTTCATAATTTAGATCAGCATGACATTTCCGAAATAACTTCTTCACATCCATTGTAACGCCCCAAACCCAGTCTAATAAATTGGACTCGAATATGGGGTGTCACGCCCTATTACGAATGTAACTCAACCTCTTTACTTAAATAAAAAAGTTTCTATTCATGACTATTACATAGTTTCACTTCAAATCAAATTTCCTAAGTATGTATAATGAATGGTTATATGTTTGATACATGGTAATTAAATTATAATTATATCCATGTTTTCAATTCCAAGCTAACGTAGTACCCTAATTCACAAATCTGCAACCATGAGTTCATTATTTTGTCATGCCACTTAGCTCACTCTATATACATAAATCCCTAGTTGCCACTACTTGGCGTGGTCTTGGTGTCGTCCCATCAGGTGCAGACTCATATAAGCTAACCTGAAAACACAATACACTGAAGTAAGTCCATAAGAACTTATTGATGGGAAACTTTATTTTACCTTAATAATTGTGACAGCCCTAATTTGAACTTAGTCAGAAAGTGGTTTCGGGACCACAAAACCGAGTCGTAAAAATAATTAACCATTAAATTTTGTGTTTATTGTATGTGAAACAGGCATGTGTGAAAGTTTCATGCTTCAATTTTTTCATTTATATGCGAAATTATTAAATAGGACTTATGTGAGAAAATTTAGAAATGTGTTAGGCAAATGTTGAAGTGACTTATTAATGCATGTTATAAAAATGATGGGTTTGCATGTCAAATTTCCATTTATGATAAGTAGTGGCCGGCCATGATGGGATCATATACATATAATATGTATTAATTATTAGTTAGTAGCTTTATATTTTATAACATAAATAAATAAAAAGGAAAAGTAATTAAAATAAGGAAAGGAATGGTGAAGAAAACAAAGTATCACCTTGTTCTTCTTAGCCGTACAAGAAGAAGAAAAAGGGGGGGCATTCGGCCTTTTGAATGAAGAGAAGGTTAGTAAATTATGTTAATTTTTTTTTTTGAAATCTTAGTTTGTTTTAGGTTAATCATCATGCTTTTTACCTAGCCCATACTACAATTTTGAATTTAGAGGGTTGAATGGAACTTTCGGTTATGGTATATAAGAGAATAACTTGATTTTTTTTTACCCTTAAGTTTTGATGGAAAAAGAAACAAAAAGATTGTTGATGAAAGAAATTAATCTTGTTAAAACTTTAAACTAATAAGACCCATATGTGTGATAGCCGAACATAGACTTTGTTTAAAGTCTTGATCAAAGGCCGGTTAAGTGTTTTGAAATGGATAAGCTAGGTGTTTGATTTTTTTTTTGGTTCGGCATAGTACATGATATTTTGCTAGTGAGGTTTTGAATAATTTAATTAATGTTAGATATATGAAAAATTCTTATGTTCGGTTTTGGACGATATATATATATGTACAACTAACCTATTTAGCTATTGATATCTAAGGTGTTAAATAATAAAACTCTTGATGACTTGGGTTAAATAGCATTCGGCCAAAGACTATATGGGCTTGCTAATTCGGTTTAAGTGAAGAAATTATGATAGAGAGATATGACTAAATTATGACTTTGAAATTGGTGGGGATGCTTAGACCATTGTTTAAAATCATTCAAACGTTTATGATCTGATTATGATGTATGAGTTCTGAATTAGAGAGTTCAACTTCACAAATGTGAGATGTAGGTGTATATGCATGAGATTGACACGGAAATGTGAGATGAACGTATTCGACTATAGAATGAATTTAGTTGGATATATATATTGCTTTCACCTTTGTGATATGAATGATAAAAGTAGTACCTTAGTTATTTTCTATTCGGCCAAAGGATGAAACAAATAAACTTTGATATTATTATGCCACTCTTTTAAATGATTTCATTACTTAAACTTACTAAGCATCGAAGTGCTTAATCTTTTGCTTTAATTCTCTGTTTTATAGATTTTGTTCGTCAGCTATCGGACTCGGGAGTGTCAAAGTCGAAGTCGTCCACACTATCTAAGCCCTTTTGGTATATTTTTTGTTGAACTTTGATAATGGCATGTATAGGGATGACTTTTGTTGTTAATTAAATACCTTTTGGTAATGTATGTGTGTATAGCCATGCGAAAATGGCTCGTATAATTTGAGTATGGCATTAAAATCATTTTGTGTATATATGCATGGTCTTATGATATGGTTATTGAGTGGTATGGAAATGTTAGGTAAATGATCAGCCATTGGAATGGCTAATTATGATCATATTTGGTCCTATGTATGTCAAATTACTAGCTAATCCATGGAAACCATGAAATAGGTAAAATTTACCACAAAACATTTTTCAGACAGCAGTAGTGAAGTGAGTCAAAAAATCACTAAAAATAGCAGAAATGGAATTAAATAATGAATAAAATATGGAATCGAAGCTTGATGAGTCTATTTTCATATGGAAGAAGCAAAACAGGTATATGAGCTATATTTTGTGAGATGTTTAAAATTTTCTGAAATAAGGCCAGAACGATTTCTGGATCCCCTGTTATAACTTTGGAAATTCACCATAAATTTTACAAAGATAATTATAAGTCATGATTTACATGTACAGATTTGTTATTGAGTCTAGTTTTATTAGAGACAAACGGCATAGTCATTGAAGCTCTGTACAGGGAGATATTCTAATTCGTAATACACAGAGGTCAGAGTAGTTGAACCCTGAAACAGGGGAGACTTTAACTGATAAACTGTACTAATTGGCCTGACCAAAAATTCTAGAAAACAAATTGAAGATGGAAATATGAGTCTAGTTTTAGGAATAATTTACGGAATCGGTTTTTGAGTTTTGGAACTCGAGATATGATTTTTAAAGTGACTGTGATGCAGTTAGCCAGCTTGTCTAGAAATTTTAAAATGAACTGTGTAAGTAAATGACTTAAGTCCGTTAACACCTCGTGATCGACTCCGGCAACAGTCTCGGGTATGAGGTGTTACAATAATACTTATCCTTTGTGACAGATGAAAAATCCTATCGATCTTATCGATCATGACCCTTAAATTCTATCTCTGGCGAGTACCTTTGCACAATCTATCCTCTATACATCACTTTCTTACTTTCGTCTAAACCTTCATATACTTATATCAGTTTCCATTCCAAAGATTCATACATTTATTATGCCATTGCCTTTGCATGATTGATTTTGAACCAATATATTATCACAATCATGCATAAACACATTATAGGTGGCAGAGACCTCCTTTGAGCCTGTATAGAGTCAAATTCTTATTCAGATAACCTTTTATGTATTACTTAGTTTTTCCTTATGATTCTTCAACTATATTAATCCATTCCAATCTTTCTATTTGTACTCTAGGACCATACAAAATACACCATAAGAACTATATATCCTGTAATCATCATAGGCCTTTCCATTTCACCGCAAGACATTTCCCTCAAGCGTTTCTACGAATACATTGATTTCAGAGTTTTCCAAAAGTTTCATCACTTTAGAACTCACCACATACACTATTCCTTCAGGGTTCATTACCCTTACCATACTTTTAGAGCTCGTTATATATATTTACTGTCTTTTTATAGTTCATCGTACATATGATTTCTTCAAATTTTTTTAGTACATACTATGCTTTCAGGAAACTATACACGTCGTTCCTTCATAGTCTGCCAATAATTCCTTTCTTTTCATTTAGGGTTTGCCACCGAGATGCTCCCTTCAACTGGTTTCCACAAGGGAAATCTTTTAGTGTGACCTCCCTAAGCCAACCTAGACGTTATGGCCGAATCGTGGGGATCACACTGGTCACCTATGCAACCATGCTAACTTATCGTTCGTTGAAAACCTTAAGTACCTTCTCTTTTAGGAAAACTCACGGTTTACCTTTGTTCATTTCAAAAAAATATTCATTAATTAAATCAACCATTTTTAGGTCATGTTATTAGCATTAGTGTGGTTTAAAAAACACTTAACCCATTGTTCTTATTGAAAATTTGTCATATTTTACTGCAGTAGAAAACTCGGTATGTAATAGATTAATTGTTTAAGCCAAATATCATGCTTTGTCCAATTTCAAATATACCTATAAAAACCAAGCCTATACGTCAAATGTGCATGCATGAAAATCCCAAAGCAGGAAATAAAGAAAAACCCAACCACAATTTAAATAGCTTTATAGTCCAAAAACCAAATAAATTTAGTGAAAACTCAAGTGAAATAATAATATAGTCCAAAATCTATTGTATGTTCGCATGCCATGTCCGATACTAGTCTCAAGCATTTAAAACTATGGGGTGAGCTTGTAACACCCCAAACCCGGCTTGGACGTTATAGCCGAATCTGGCGATGTCACATTGAAGTGTTTTTTTCCGCAAAGTGTGATATCGTTGAAAAACCCTTTCCAACTTTAACTTAATTGTGAGATCTTATTGATGATTTTAAAACGTTTCATTCATTTTAAAACTTGCATCCCAATCAAAAGGTATTTACTGAAAAAAGTTTTTGAATGTTAAGATATCGCTTTAGAGAAGAAGCTTTCTAAATCGATTGCATTTTTGCGTTTACTTTGTAAAAATGTTGTTTCTTTTTTAAAACTCGAGTTCCTAATACTAGCAGTTATAACCAAAGTAAATTAAAATCCCAAATTAAAAATAAAAATCCAAAGAGGCATTATTACATTAAAAATACCCAAAATAAAAATTACTTATAATTTAAAAAATTAAATACGGAAGTATGTGCGGTTGTGTGGCCACCTTTGAGTCCCTCGAAGCACCGATCCGCCTAAGACTGGGGATTCCCTGTACAAATAAACAGATGGGTGAGTTATGAAAACTCAGTGTGTAATTCCATATCAAATAAACAAACAGTGAATAAACATAGTCTGGGCCTAAGCCCAATCCAGTGATGGTTTAGTATCAGTTAGGGCCTTAGCCCATTACAGCATCAATATTAGTTTGGGTCAGAGCCCACCTTAGTTACAGTACAGTACAGATATGCAATCAAGAGATCCTACCCAACCAGACTCTACACTCCATCTTCGTCCAACCCTGCACTCCATGTGGGGATATAATCAACCCACCCATCCCTACACTCTAAATAGTACCGGTTGCGGCACTAAATAGTATTTTCAGTAGAGCGCCAGTACAATACACTTCCTCCAATCATAATAAACCCATACCCATACAACATATTATACATCATGTCGTGACGTGTCATTATATCATATGTGTATTCAATATGTTTAAGGTGGCATGCTTAAATATAATCATACATCTCATAGGGGCATAACAGTCATTTTATCACACAGGGGCATAATAGTTATTTTATCGGTTACGGGTCTAAATACACTTACAGACCCAACAGTAGGTCCATAGTCATCTCAGGTGACCCGTGCAACCTTAACAGTCAAACAGTGAAAATAGGCCCAAGGCCCATAATACGGGCCCATGTGGGCCCACACGTCTGTGTGGCCCACATCGCCCAGAAATGGCCTTAGCCATATGGATTACATAGCCTGGCCCAATATTTCCCATACGTTCGTGTGATTCACCCATGTGGGGCCCACATAGAAATTCAAAATTATAGATTTAGAATAAATAGAAATTTTTTATTTTATATTTATTTATATATATTCAATCAAAATCATTCTACCCGCGAGGATTAATTAAGAAAATAGGGTTTTGTTTATTTTATTCTTATCTAAGAAAAAAAGAGAGCAATTGGATCTGTTAAAATACGCTTTTGTTTTTAAGGTTATGCTACAGCCCAGTTTGGCCCAATAAGGCCCAAAACGGCCTAAGCCCATGAAATAGCTCATGGTGGCTTCCACAATTAAACGCCTGTGTTTAGTCACACAATACTACCACACGAGCGAGCGTACGCTCGTGTAGCGTTAACATTCACTTTTTTCGGCGTTTGTCGATTTCCATAGTTGGAATGGAGATTACACACCTTGTTTGCGAAATTGTGCACACCCCTCTTGAGCACTTCAACTTAGATTCAATCATAGTACACCATTAGTCTCTACACATAGGTTTAAAACGACCCCTCTAATAATATTTATCTAAAAGATAGATTACCCTTTGCCTTAGACCACCGGTTTAGGCTTGCACCCCTTTACCCGTCACAAAAGATTGATTACAAGCCCTTTAACGATTACCTGCATCCCAACCAAACTTATTAACTATAACTATACACACACAAAGTCTGAACCAAGCACATAACAACTTATCAAAGGTTTCCAACCGAGAGTAGGAGTCAGAAGCAATCGGCCTAAACTCAACTCGAGAGCCACGAGCACAAAGTATGACAGAGACAAAGGCTCGCACCACCACACTTCTAGCAAATCAGTAGTAAAAGAAGATATTAGATAAAAGACTAATACGATAGAACGAGAGAGAGGATAATAACCGTACACTCGAACCAGAGATAGAGTAATCGGCTAACATAAAAGATGAAAGAAAAGAATAATCGAGAGAAAGAAAAGTGAGGGAGAGAGGGAAAATAACCTTACACTTGAACCCGACTGATCACAGAACAATTGCCCAAAATCGCAAAGAGAGGGGGAGAGATGAGGTATTCGGTTGAAATGTCAAGATTAAAAGAGAGGAAAATCTATTAACACAAAAAGAATCGAATGAGGGGGAAAGAAGATGTATTCGGGCCAAAACAAGAATTGATTAGGAGAGAGAGAGAAGAAGAGGCAATCGATTAACAGAAGGAAACTAGTGACGAACAAGCTCGGAGTAGACCAAAAACGAGAAAAACCAGAATGTGTTGAAGGGGAAAAGAGAGAGTTTGTTCAGCCAAAGAAGGAAGAAGTCAAAAAGCAAAGGAAAAGAAATGGTTGCCAAAGACGAAATAGGTGAGATAGAAAGATACACGAACGGAACCCCTACAACATTCTACCTCCAAGCAGAAAAGAGCAGACAAAAATTGAAATGAGGAGCATACCCACCAAGGCCAAATTCTTGAGTGCACAGAGTTCAATTTCGGCACAATACTCCCTCTCACCTTAACTACCCACAATTTCCTCCCCAAAACCTTCCATGCCGTCCCCTCCTCTTTCAATCACATAGTTCGAAAACCACTTAAACACTTCAGTGTTTCGGTCAAACTACACCACTCCCACGGTACAGCAGCAAAATAAAACGCTCCACTATGCCCACCGGGATTCGACCCTCAGACCTCAAGTAACTACCACACGTCACTTATCCCCTAGACCAGCAGGCCCATTCTGACATAAAATACCCACATTTATTTAAGAACCTACTGACTAGGGAAAGGGCATATTTAAAATAAACACAAAACTTTTGCACAAGCCAATGCTTGAACCCAAGACTTCTGTGACACTCCCAGAACACATAATCACTGAAGCAGATACACAGTTGTGTGTCAAAAACATGTGAAAGTAAACTTAAGGATTTTTGGGGCATTACAACTCTACCCCCTAAAAAAAATTTTGGCCTCGAAATTTTACCTGATCAGAACAAATAAGGGTATTGTTGTCGCATTGCCTCCTCAGGCTCCCACGTGCCTTCCTCAGAGCTGTGATTCCGCCAAAGAACCTTAACCAGTGGAATAGAATTCTTCATTAAAATCTTTACATCACGATCCAATATCTAAACCAGCTTCTCCTCAAAAGTCATATTTGGCTTAACCTCAACCTCTTCAACCGAAATAACATGCGCGGGATCAGAGCGATAGCACCTCAGCATAGAGACGTGGAACACATCGTGAATCCGATCTAACTCTGGAGGTAACTCTAGCTGATAGGCAACCGGTCCCATACACTTCAGTATGCGATAAGGCCCAATAAACCTAGGACTCAACTTGCCCTTCCATCCAAACCTTAGTACCTTCTTCCATGGCGAGACCTTGAGAAAAATGAAGTCCCCCACAGAATACTCAATCTTCTTATGCTTCAGATCTGCATACGACTTCTGTCTGTCTGATGCCACCTTCAGTCGATCTCGAATTAGTCTAACATTATCCTCTATATCAGAAATCAATTCAGAGCCCAGAATATGCCGCTTGCCCAACTCAATCTAACACGAAGGAGTACAACACCTACGACCATATAACACCTCGTAAGGTGCCATCTATATGCTAGACTGATAGCTATTATTATAAGCAAACTCAGCTAGCGGCAAGTAATCCTTCCAACTTCCTCAAAATCAATCACACAGCTTCTCAGCATGTCCTCCAGTATCTGAATCACCCTCTCTAACTGACCATCTATCTGAAGATGGAACGCAGTACTGAAGTCCAACCTTATACCCAGAGCTTCATGCAACTTCTTCCAAAATAGAAACATGAAGCGAGGATCCCTATAAGATATTATAGAAACCGATACCCTATAAAATCTCACTATCTTAAACACATACAGTTTAGCCAGCTTCTGCAAAGAGTTATCGGTACGAACTGGTATGAAATGGGCAGATTTGGTCAATCGATCCACGATGACCCATACTGAATCCTTCTTAGTAGGCGTTAAGGGCAGTCTACTAACAAAGTCCATATTCACTCTCTCCCACTTCCAAAGTGGAATCTTAACTGGCTGAAGCAACCCTGAAGGTAATTGATGTTTAGCCTTAACTTGCTGGCAACTTAGACATTTACCCACAAAGTCGGTAATTTCACGCTTAAGACCCGGCCACCAATATAACTCACAAAGTTCATAATACATCTTACTTCCACCGAGATGCATAGCATAAGGGATACTATGCGCCTCTCACAGTATAGACTGTCTCAAAATAGTATCCTTCGGTATACAAATTCTCCTACGGAAACAAAGTACTCATTCACTATTCAGTCCAAAGTCCATCGTATCCCCACTTTCAACCTGTCCAAAACGAAGACCTAGTGACTCGTCTTCCAACTGTTTACCCTTAATATGCTCAATCCATGTCGGTTTAACTTGGAGCTCGGCCAACAAACTACCATCATAAAAAAAATTGAGGCGAGCAAACATCACCCTCAGATCAGTCATAACTCTATGACTCAATGCATCCGCCACCACATTGGCCTTTCCAGGATGGTATTCGATCGTACAATCATAGTCTTTTAGTAGCTCAATCCATCTACGCTGCCTAAGATTTAGCTCCTTCTGAGTGAGGAGATACTTGAGGCTCTTGTGATCAGTGTAAATGATACACTTCTCACCGTACACCAAATCTTCAGTACGAATACTATTGCGACCAACTCCAAGTCCTGTGTCGGATGATTCACCTCATGCATCTTAAGCTGATGAGACGCATATGCTACAACCTTACCATTCTGCACCAACATACATCCCAAACTAACATGTGAAGCATCGCTGTAGATAGTAAACTCTTACCCAGACTCTGGCTGAATCAAGACAGGGGCCTCAGTCAGAACTTTCTTAAGCTTCTCAAAGCTCTCTTGCTGTGCGCATCAGCCCAGTTAACTGGCACCCCTTTACGCAACAACTTAGTTAAAGATGCTGCAATCAGTGAAACCCCTCTACAAAACGCCGATAATACCCTGCTAGTCCTAGAAAACTGCGAATCTCAAATACAATCTTAGGCGGCTTCCAATCCAAAACTGCTTCAATTTTTTGAGGATCAACCCTAATCCCCTCAGCAGATACCACATGACCAGAAATCTTATCACTCGTAACAGAACTCGCACTTACTGAACTTGGCACGTAGTTGTTTCTCCCTCAAAATTTGCAGAACCACTCAGAGATATGCATTATGTTCATCCTCAGTTTTCGAATACACCAGAATGTCATTAATAAAAACCACCTCGAAACGATCCAGATAGGGTTGGAACACTCGATTCATTAGATCCATAAAAGTTGCTTGTGCATTTGTCAGTCCAAACGGCATCACTAGGAACTCGTAATGACCATATTGAGTCCTAAATGCTGTCTTGTATACATTAGTCTCTTTGACTTTTAGTTGATGATACCCCGATCGGAGATCAATCTTAGAGAAAACTGAACCTCCTCAAAATCGGTCGAACATATCATCAATCTTCGGTAGGGGGTACTTATTCTTAACGGTCAATTTATTCAATTATCGGTAATCAATGCACATACGCAAGGATCCATCCTTCTTTTTTACAAACAAAACTGGTGCTCCCCACGGAGACACACTAGGTCGAATGAACCCACGATCCAATAACTTTTGAACTTAAGCCTTAAGCTCCACAAGCTCCTTCGGTGCTATTCTATAAGGGGCGATGGACACCGGTGCTGTACTAGGTAGGAGCTCAATCCCAAACTCAACTTCACGATTTGGAGGTAACCGAGGTAGCTCATTAAGAAAAATATCTAGAAAGTCTTTGACAGTTCTGATATCCTTAACAGAAGAAACCCTAGAATTAGAAAGACTAATGTAGGCTAGATACGCCTCACAACCTTTACGAACCAATTTCTCGGCCTTTAATGCAGAAATCACATTTGAAAAATAATTTTGACGCTCCCCAATTACAATTACCTCATCATCCTCTGCAGTTCTTAGTATCATCCGTTTAGTAGCACAATCCAAGCTCACTCGATGCTTAACCAGCCAGTCCATTCCCAGAATTAAGTCAAATTCTCCTAAAGGAAATTCCATCAAGTCTACTGAAAAGATGACCCCTTGAACTTCCAAAGGTACATTTCTAAACAATTTATTTACCCTCACTAACTGCCCCAATGGACTCAACACAGTTACTTCACTCGTAGTACTCTCAACTAAGATACCCAAAGTCTCAGACACATTACAAGTTATGTAGGAATAGGTAAATCCTATATCTATCAATGTAGTATAAGGTAGATTATAGATAAAGAATGTACCTGTGATAACATCTAGAGCATCCCCTTCCTCTCAGCGACGTGCAACATAAACCAGAGCTGGCTGCCTCACCTCAGTATGACCAGCACCCCTGCCCGGTGCTCTCTAACCATGACCCAAACCACTGCCACCTCTAACCTAACCACGGCCTCTCGGTGGTTCCTGAACACCCCTCGGGGGCTGTACAATGCACCTACCCATAGCTTGCACCTGATTAGGCCTCCGTGGAAAATCTCTGATACGATGCTCCAATGAACTGCATCTCAAACATGCCTTAATCCTTTTCCAGCACTCGCCTTGGTGGCGTCTCCTATAATCAGCACAGGGCTGCGGTTTAGTAGCAGCAATAGGGGCCCCAACTCTGACTAGCCCATCAACTCTGGTCTTTTTCTTAGGCCTCAGAAAGGAATTTAAGGGCTCCGAATCCTTCTTGTTCCTACCTCTCTCCTTGTCACAGTTCTGGCGCTCAGTGCGCCTCACCTCCTCAGCAATCTTCACCTTATCAACCAAAGCAGCAAAATCTCACTCCTTCTGTGGAGCTATCAAAACCTGTAGACTATCCCTGAGGCCGTCCTCAAAACGAACACACTGCTCGTACTCAGTTGCCACCATCCCTCGCGTATATCAACTTAATCGTAAAAATTTAGCCTCATACTTAGCCACTGATTTATCCCCTGAGTCAGATTCAGAAACTTTCTCCTCCGAGCATCCATGTAACATCCCAGATTAGGGCCTAGTCAGAACAATAGTTTTAGGACCACAAATTTGACGTAAGAAAACTTATTTTTATTATATTTTTATGGTCTATAATTTCACGGGATGATTTCATGAAAATTTCATTTGAAAACTTTGACGTTTGGGCACTCAATTTAGTCAAAAGGACTAAATTGTAAAAAGTGCAAAAATTGAGTTCTACATGTTAGAGGTGTCAAATTGATTTGAAATTTTGAATTTGAGGTCCCTAGGTGGTAATTAGACCATTGGTTAATTGTTGGACAAAAATAGACATGAAATGGGTGAAATGGGCATTTTGCTAATCTAATAATTAAAAGAATTAAAAAGGGAAAATAAGCCAAAATTGGCCATCATCTTCTCCATTTAGCCAAAACCTACAGGGATACCATGGATAGGGTTTGGTTCAAGCTTCCAAGTTCATTTGTAAGTGATCCTGAACCCTGTTTTTAATGTTATTTACATTTTTAAAGTCCCGGTAACTCGATCTATCTATTTCTACCATTATTTTGAGCTAGGGTTCATGTTTAAAAATTTACCCATGAATGATATGCATGTTTTTTGATGTCTAATGGTAGAAGTGTATGTTGGGTGTTAAATAAATGACTTTTGCTAAGTGATTTTCGGTGAAAATGCTTAAAAGGACCATTTTGTAAAAGCTATCAAATTTGTCATAAAAGTGTGATTTAGTGGAAATTAGGGGTCACTATAGCTATGAAAATGATTTGGTTAGGTTTAAAATGCAAGGAAATTGAATAAAATCATTTTACGAGCCTTGAGGCCAAAGTGCAAATATGTGAAAGTTTAGGGGTCAAAATGCAAATTTTTAAAAATATGATTTTTGTACCCATATGAATAATGTGAGTAATTAGTAAGCTAAATGTTATATTATAGATCAAGGAAAATGAGATTCGGGCATAGATTGGAAATGAATGAGATTATGGACTAAATTGGAATAAATAGCCGTGCTCACATGTGAGGTAAGTTCGTATGTCAATAATAATGCAATAATATCATTGTTTATGCTTGAAATTAAAATGATGTGTTAACATTATGTGATGAATATTTATATAGGTGATATGATGATTGTATTATGTGACAAAGGTCTAAATATTATTATGAGCAATGCCATGTTTATTTCATGAATAAAAGAATGGTGAATTGGTGAGCATGAATGATATTATGGTCGTTATTCACGACATGACAAGCAAGTGCGATAAGGATGCTATGTGCAAGTGTGGAAAATCTCGTTTGAACTTTAGGAATAGTTTAGGATACAAGTGACATGACACTAGGAATTAAAAAATCCGAGCTCATTAAGTGGTCTGAGCTTGTGATATATGTGAGAATCCGAACTTGTTGAGTGGTCCAAGTGTAACACTCCTAACCCGTGTCTGTCACCAGAAGGGGTTACGAGGCATTACCGAGAAAGATGCAACTATCATACATTCTCTAATACATTTAGGTCATATTAAAAAAAACATACATTTAATCTTAATAAAACAAATCCTGAACCATGGTTATAAACGTATAAAATAATCTGCATTAACATAATTTTCAAAGAAATTAATAAAAAATCTATTACTAAGGTTTTATGAACTTAGTACATAAATATAACATGGACCATTTTGCATGCCTATTGTCTAGATCATTATAAAAAAAATAATCATAACCAAGGTGACTAAAGCCTAAATTAATAACCTTTATATTATGTCACATGCTCATATAAAACCTTTTATGAAAACAAACAAATGTGTGATTTAGGCCGAATATGTCATGAGCATTAATATACCTTAATAGTATCATTACTCATCATTTCACAAATGCTCAAGATAATTTATCAAATTCGCATATAGACATTTTATCAACTTGTAACAAAAGTTACTATTCATCTGATCATTTTCTTAAGCTTAACCGAATGCAAATAATGCTTAATACTTATGATTAACTAATATTCACTTCCATTTCTATTCAATCATCCCATGCGCATAAACATTTCAAAGAATCAATTCAAGACATCAATCATAATTTTGCCTTTCATATTAATACCATAAATGCATATACATGCATAATACATAACAACTATTTGACCTTCACTTAAACTTACCGAATCAAATCCAAACATGTTTTTTATTTATTGCTCATCATGCAATGCCACAATGGCCATATCCAAGACTAAATCCATGGCCACATATTCGGCTAAATATTTAAACTTACATATAACTTAAAATTTTTTCATTTCTCCTATATATCAACATCGAATTCGTCCAAAACCAATTCATAGATTCATGTCTTAACAAACATATCAACCAATTTTACATATACTCACATATATACAAGTCGTAGTCAAATCACCCAAAACCAAAACATTTTATAGTCATTACTTCCATCTAATTATGCACCAAAATTAATATAAAAATTTATCCATCCACATCAAGCATATTTCACATCTAAATATATATCATAGCCGAATATGCCAACCATAATTAATATATCAACCACATCATTTAATCAAAACATGAAAAGATATTTGGCAAAATTAACAAGCCATTTTCACATGGCTTATAATACATACATACCAAAATCAAACATGTCCAAAGGATAGTATAGCCTATACATGCCATAATTTGAGTTTAGCTTATAAGGTACCAAAACAGTAGATAGTGTGATGAACTTTGCTGACAGTCCCCAAGCTAGTAGCTTGATCCAAAATCTATAAAATAGAAATACACATATACTCAAGTAAGCTTTTAATAGCTTAGTAAGTCATAAGCAAATAATCAACCCAAGGATATTATCAACTTAATTTAACTAAACCAAATTATATTATCATAACACAGTTAGGTCCAAACGCATATAAATTCATATTATTTATATACATATATATATTCATTATAAATATCACCTAACCGAATGTCTATATAGTCAAACTAACATATTAGCATTTAATTTTATAAAGCCAAATAATCATTACAAATTTAATTCACATACACTCAATTACATAAGCTCACGTGTTACCATATAATTTCTTATACATGCATTGATTATGTGACCGAATACATAAATTCCCATACATATAATTAATACTCATTCCAATAATTTTCACAAGGTTGAATACCCATGCCTAGTTCAAAAGTACTCCTCAATTGCATTACACACAATTTGTAATTAGTATCAATTTACACACTTACCTTATTTTAAATAAACCTCAAGCTAATTCATACCTGGCCATTTAGGTCATTTTACACACTCGAATACAACTTATCTTTGCCCGATGAACCATTCGGAATTGGATAGGACACTCAGATATTCACATAAATCGTACAATGCCAACGTCCCAGACGTGGTCTTACATGTAACCACATATCGATGCCACTGTCCCAGATAGGGTCTTACTCGTAAACACATATCAGAATCACATATCGATGCCATGGTCTTACTCGCACACATATATTGGAATCCTATTTCATGACATATGTATCCTAGCTATTCCTAAGGTTCATACGGGGCTTTCGGACGTCGTAACTCGGTCGATTCGAACTCGGAAGTGTAGTAGTCAAATTTAATCATTTTCGGCCATAGCATATTAAAATTCTACATTTCATAATAGAATATAAATATAACATTTAATTACCAAATAAACACATCTTTTTGCGTATAAACTTACCTCGAACAACAAAAAATCGGTACGGGTCGACTAGTCAACAACTTTTGACTTTCCCCGGTCCAAATCCGATTTCTTTAGTTCTTGATCTAAACATATTCAAATTAAGCTCATTCAAACATATTTTCATTCAATTTAGTCCAAAAAAAATTAAATAGGAAAATTACCATTTTACCCCTGACATTTACAATTTTTACAATTTAATCCCTATTGCACAAAACACAAAATACACCAAATTTCTCTATACTTATGTTGGGCCAAAATTTACCCACTCTCAAACAAGTCCATATATTCAATTTATTTCACATTTTAGTCCCTAAAATTATTTTTTTTCTTTTCAATTTAGTCCTAATTACTCAAAATCATCAAAAACTCCAATAAAAAATATGTTAATCTAAAACATATCTTTCATTTTTCATCATCAAACAACAAAAATCACAAGCTATCAACAATGGCACAACTCAAAATATTAATCTAAAACATATCTTTTCTTTTTCTTTTGTTTGTATTTGGCAAGGTGCTGAAATAATAAAATATTGTTTTAGTTATCTTATAATATAACATATATACTAATTTTTTATTATTATATGTTTTAAATTAAAAGAACAAAGCAATTAGACACTTCATAAATTAGCATACAAATTTTGCACTTTACGCGATTGAGTCCTTTTATTAAATTGGACACTCAAATGACAAAATTAAATCACAAAAAATTCCACAGATATAAATTCACACAAAATAAACATAGAAAATAATTTTTAAATATTTTTTTGACTTGGATTCATGGTCCCGAAACCACCGTTGCGATTAGGGTCTAAATCGGGCGGTTACACTATGTTCATGATATATGAGGCATCCGAGCTCGTTAAGTGATCCGTGTTCATTATGGATGCGAGCATCTGAGCTCATTGAGTGGTCCGAGCTCATAATGGACGCGATACATGTAACATCCAAGCTCGTTGAGAGGTCTGAGTTCATTATGGATGTGTTACATGTTATAAGGTAGCTTTGGCTACGTATGTTTATGTGGCACTTATGTGCAAGTTTCCGTGTATCCAATAGTATTCCAAGTGTTCAATGGGTATTATAACGAATGATGCGATGAAAGTCCCGAGATGGGCATGGTAATGAAGGTAAAGTTATTCGATATGCTATAGATATTAATAATTTAGTGGTTATGACTCGAGCAGACAGCTTGACTGGAATATGAACAAATAGTGGAATTGTGTGCAATTTCAATTATATTACCATGGAATCATGTTGATTATTTGCTTATTATTTTCGTATGGACTCACTAAGCTTTAAGCTTACTCCCCCATTTTCATTTCTTTAGTGATGTTAGGTTAGTTCGGGGTTGGAGATCGTCGGAGGCAGCATCGCACTATCAAGCTATTACCGTTGGGGTATTGATAAAACTTAAGTGTATTTGTGTGAGTGGCATTATAGGGACTTAGTTATTATGATATGTATTCTTTTGATTTGGCCAAGATGTTGGCTTAAAATTGATTCGTTGTGTTTAGCCATGAGGCGTGGCTTATATGGGTTATGGCTTGTAAGCCTATTTATCCAAGCTATTTATTGATGCTTTGTGATGTGGTCATGTGATTATATTTGTTCGATATGAATGGTTAGTATTATGGTATATATGTTTGATGAATGTCTTATGACTAAACGAAGTGGTCATAATTAGAGAATAAAAGTATGATATGGCAATAAGTCAATAATGCTTGAACATGAAATTGGTGTGGAATGACTTAGGCAAGCATGGTATAAATGTATAAGTAATAATCAAAATGACATGTTCAATTGATTGTGAATTAGTGTGCTTAGACTTGGTATAAAATGAGTAAGCAAAACACATGTATGATGATATATGAATATTACAATTGAGTCTTAATGGAGGATGTTTAACCATTTACTTGATGCTACATTGTATGTTTATATAATGTATTTAAGTATGTGAGGTATTAATGGTAACAAAAAGGCTTGGAAAATAGCCTAAGTGCTAACTACATGGGCAGAGACACGACCATGTGTCTCAACCGTGTGGAGGACAGGGCCTAGCACATGGGTGTGTGGCCTGGCCGAGTGGTTCAATTTGTTTTGCTGACGTCATAAACAGAGAGTTACACGGCCTGGCGTGTCCCTGTGTCCACACGAGCGTGTGACCCTGTTTCATGAAAATTTTTATAAGTTTTCCAAAAATTTCTAAAGTTCTTGATTTAGTCCCAAACCACCCTGATGTATGTTTTGGGCCTTAAAGGCCCGTATAAGGGATGATATACATGTATTTGAAAAGTTTTAATTTGGAAAAAATTTTGTGGCCCGATTTTTGTATGTTTGTGAATGTTTAAGTCCGGTAATGCCTTGAACCCTGTTTCGGCATCGAATACAAGTAAGGGGTGTTACAATCCACATAAATAACACCCGTATACTTACTTTGGAAAGCAGTTTTGAAAAATTCCCAGGTCAACCGATCGGGCTGAGTGCCCTCTTTAACCGTAAGCCACCACTGGTAGGCCTCATCTCGCAACAGTGACACTACACCCTTTAGTTTTTGCTTAGGGGTGTAGTCGAGATCGTCCATGATCCTTTCTATGGCCTCAATCCAATATTTAGCCACATTAGGGGCAACTCCAACAATACCCCTAAAAATCTCAGCTCCATTAGACAGGAGCCATTCCGTAACCGACCCATGGCCCACAACACTAGTCTTTGGCCCAGCGACCCTCTCCAGAATTTGTAACATAGCTTGAGACAGTGCGTCGTCCCCATCAGCACATTCATGAAACCTAGTCTCAGTCACAGGTAAAGCCGGTGCCTCTCTAGTTTTAATGCTAGGCATGTGGCCAGATGACAAAGACCCAGCCCGAGCACCTCTACGGCCTCCGCCACGACCTCTTGTACCCCTTCCGCGAGTACCTTTGGTACTCATATTGAATTGCGTCTTATCTGTATTAACAGTTTATCCATCATTTTTACGGTTCTAGTGTTTGTTAATAGATATTTTATGGAAAACAGTATTAATAGTTCAGAGTTCGTTTTCGTAGATCGCAGTCTTACTACAGTTTTTAGTCTACCCTAAATAGAGTATTTCAATACAGTCTACTACCTACAGTAGCCTCAATATTTTAATTTAAATAATTAATAGTTTCAAAAGACTTATAGAATTGTCGTCAGAGACTCGGTGTACCACACATTCAGTAGAAACATTTCAAAATACTTCCAAATCATTTGGTACAGTTCTTTTTGAAAATTTCACGTTTTAGAAGAAACCTAAATCCACATCGAGTTTTGTAACCTGGCTCTGATACCACTAAATGTAACACTCCAAACCCGGCCTGGACGTTATGGCTGAATCTGGCGATGTCACATTGAAGTGTTTTTTTCCCGCAAAGTGTGATATTGTTGAAGAACCCTTTCCAAATTTAACTCCGTTGTGTGATCTTATTGATGATTTTAAAATGTGTCATTCATTTTAAAACTTGCGTTCCAATCAAAAGGTATTTACTTAGAAAACTTTTTAAATGTCAAGACATCTTTTTAGAGCGAAATATTTCTAAATCGATTGCGTTTTTGCATTTACTTTGTAAAAATGTTGGTTTTAAACTCGAGTTCCTAATACTAGCAGTTAAAACCAAAGTAAATTAAAATCCCAAATTAAAAATAAAAATCTAAAGAGGCCTTATTACATTAAAATTACCCAAAATAAAAATTACTTATAATTTAAAAAATTAAATATGGAAGTACGTGTGGTTGTGTAGCCACCTTTGAGTCCCTCGCAGCACTGATCCGCCTAAGACTGAGGATTACCTGTACAGATAAACAGATGGGTGAGTTATGAAAACTAAGTGTGTAATCCTATATCAAATAAACAAATAGTGAATAAACACAGTCTGGGCCTAAGCCCAATCCAGTGATTGTTCAGTATTAGTCAGGGCCTTAGCCCATTACAACATCAGTATCAGTTTGGGCCAGAGCCCACCTCAGTGACAGTACAGTACAGATATGCAATCAAGTGATCCTACCCAACTAGCCTCTACACTCCATCCTCGTCCAACCCTGCACTCCATGTGGGGATATAATCAACCCACCAATTCCTACACTCCAAGTAGTACCGGTTGCGGCACTAAACAGTATTTGCAGCAGAGCTGCCAATACAGTACACTTCCTCTACTCATAATAAACCCATACCCATGCAACATATCATACATCATGTCGTGATGTGTCATAATATCATACGTGTATTCAATGTGTTTAAGGTGGCATGCTCAGATATAACCATACATCTCATAGGGGCATAATAGTCATTTTATCGATTAGGGGTCCAGATACACTTACCTACTCGACAATAGGTCCACGGTTGTCTCGGAAGACCCATGCAACCTTAACAGTTAAACAGTGAAAATGGGCCCAAGGCCCATAATAATGGCCCATGTTGGCCCAGACGTCCGTGTGGCCCGCAGAGTCTAGAAATGGCCTTGGCTGTATGGATTACACAGTGCATGTATAGCAAACTTTTATTCTGTACATTTCACAGCGTTTCACTCAATCATACGTTTCACACATTCAAACTTTATTTAATTTTGATTCATGCTATACACACAACCAAAATACAATATATTAACAAACCATTCTATCAGTACCAATCAAACAACCATTCAGTTAATCAAGCTTAGCAAACATGCCATTTAGTTAGGGCTCGTAACGTATCTGATACGACCACTTTAAATTCATTTACTTAGCCATTTTATTAAGCTTTCCATTTTACTAAGCCTTACCAACAAGCTTAATCAATGTTTATAACATTAAAAATAGTACTAAAGCATTCAAGTTAACAAGTTAGGACCCACAACTTATTTTTGCACTATTACAATACTACTTGCGAAGCATGCAATTTCTTCTTAAGACCTTAAATCAAACCTAAATTAAAATAAAAATTTATTGAGTTAGGACACTATCAAAACTAACTTAGAACACCCCGATATTACCATAAAAAAATTCAAATTCAAAAGCAACTAGGCTACTTACACTAGTTTGATGCGAACGTCTAAAGGCTTCAGTGTTGGTTTGGGGTGTTTATGTCAGCACCTAACACAATTAAAATAATGAAAAATGAGTAGCTAAAAAACCATTGAAAACCCTAATCTAATCAACTAACACAATCCCCAATAATCAAATTGAAATCTTTACATTAACTTGCAACTATCACACTTATGCTTCTCAATTCGTCAGATTTGAGTTGGTAAACAGTCAAGATAGAATTTTCCTAAGTCACATCTAATTAAAGGTTGATTAGGAAGGGTTTACAAGACTAAGATATTTTTGGAAATAGATGGTGGTGCACAACCACCAACGGTGGCAATTCAGGGCTATTTTGAGGCCTATTAAAAATGCTTTTAAAGGCTGGAAAAGTACCATAAAATCATAAAAAAATCATCCCAATTCCAGATCTGGAAAATTGGGTATTTTATTGAAAATTTCAATAAGAAAGTGAAAGAAAAATGGCATTTACTCTAGCAAGAAGAAAGGGAAGGAAATGAAAACCCTTTTGGGCAGCAATGGAGATCGATTTTGAGTGTCAAAATTTTTTGATTAAGGTTGAAGAAATTATGATAAATGGAAGCAAGTAGAGGAATAGAATGGTGCAAAAATGCGTCGTTAAAAATTGTGAAAACCCGTTTGATTAAAGTGATGAGTGAGTGTCGTTCCCACAAGGATCGAATTGAGGCACAAAAGTGGTCAAGTTATTATAATAAAAGCAATTAAAGCTATGAAAAAAAAGAAGATAAGTAAGCAATGGCAATTAACGAAATAGTGATGTGTGCAATATGTAGAATTAATGAATACTTGGAAATGTTATGGAAAAATGAGAGTAGAAATGTAATGAAAATTATGAGAATTACTATGAGAATATTATGTACATGAAAAAATAAACTAATAATGATGTGGGAAAGATACTGTGGCAAAGAATAAAGGATATACAATGTTGATTTGGAAGGTCAGGATTACTAAGAATCTACCCTTACTGTCAATAATGCCTTGGTAAAATCATACTCAATTTACTGCTCAGAAGAGTTCTAGAATGGTCTACTTCTTTCGAAAGAAAAACCTCAAGTTACCTTACTCGTGTTTACAGGCATTAATGTGATACCCTGTATTGTTTTCCTTCTATATGAATACTGTTCTGTGTCTAGAGTCTACTGCAAGTACCTATCAAGTACTTGCTCATATCATTCAATTTTGATCCAACTAATCCAAACTTTTCAGAATTAGATTTAGTTTATGGGCATGCTGAACAGTCATCTATGTCTAGGGATTGCACGTATACAATTAAAAATAAAAAAAATTGAATGAAATAGTAAATTTATTCAGACCTATGCTTCAATCATTAAAGAAAATAAAAGTTTCATTATTAATCCCAACCCGATGAGATTTAGCCCATAGGTTAGCATATAAAATTCAAAACCAAAATAAAATCGAACACCATTTTCAACATTAAATTCACGAAAAGAAAAAGTAAGAAATACAGAAGACTTCGGAAAGATAGCTTTTGCGTGTCTAGTTCACACTCCAGTAGCACAATGTTCTACGATGGCTGAAAGGGAATGCTTTCACCTTCCTCTTCTTGTCTCTGCCCTGCCGCTACCATCTATACTTGCCTGAGGATCTTTCTCTCTTGTTCGCCCTTTGTGAGGTCCCCTTCATTGGCTTTTTATAGGCTTTTTCCCTAAGGTAAATCCAACAACCCATGTTTATCTTCTCTTATTTTTAAATTCTTTTTTCAACAACCCAATATTTTCTTCTTCTCTTTTTACATTCATTTTTTCAACAACCGAATATTATCTTCTTTTGAAATTATTTTTTCTAAGATAAAGCCAATAACCCAATATTATCTTCTCCTCTTCTTAGGCAGATTTTGTTCATACAAGTACAATTGGGCTGAAAACTAGTATGCATTGAGTGTTGACTCGGTCTTCTTGGAATTTTCACGGCATTTGTGTAGACAAAATGTCCAACCCTTTGCCCGAAAAACCTTCACTCCTTTATTTCTCGTTCCTCAACCTGCACCTGCCAAACCACCAAATACAACCCTTTCACATGCAATTAAAAGTAACAAATAATATTCAAACATAGTCGAAGCTCCTAATGTAATGATGAAAATACGAATGAAATATCTTAAAATACAACTAAATGTACCTAAGTACAAGCAATTAGCTAGGTCTAAAGGCATGAAATATAATTGTTTTCAAGAGTTATCATGCATTCCTTCCATATTTCACCACAAAGCTTCCTTTATTTAGATTGTTACAAGGGCTTCCTTTACATGGTTAGACACAAAGGCTTCCTTTACATAGATAGCCACAAAGGCTCCCATTACAGAGATTGCCCCAAGGGTTTTTTTTCTAACACGCCACAAAGGCTTTCCTTTCAAAAGTTCACCACAAAGGCTTTTCCTTTCAGAGGTTTGTGATATGATTTTGGTCACATCATATTACGAAGCCATTCAGAGATATCAAAATTGGCCCAAACACGAGGGGGCGCAAGTGCAAAATGAAACATTTCACGGGTTTGAATGATTTTTGGAACAATGTTTTAAGGAATTCTAATTAATTTTTGTTTCCATTTTTTTCAATTCCACAGTTTCTGTTTGCATCTATTTATGAATATGTTAGTTGTGTTATAAGTTCATAATGTGATAAATCTATATTTTATGCGTGTGAGTCCTAGCCTATGATTCTTACCGATTTATGGTATGGAGTTGTGCTTAAAGTGATGTCTATTTATATGTGTTGTAGGTTACCATTTGGTGGACTAAGAATGACCTTTCATTAAATCGAATACATGCACCACAAAAGCATCTAATACCAACCTTCAATGAAGATATATGTGACTGTTAGTGTGAAAGACCAAGTGCATGTCTTCATGCATTCCTAATTCATGAAAAAACAAGGGGAATATGCCTCTTAATTTTGACAATTGAATGGATTGCATGAAGAACCTTTCAATGTAATGTATGTGCATGGATTTTAGAAGCCTTTTAATTGTTCAAGATGAATCAACACTTTCTTAAGGGTTAAGTGTTCATGCACATCCAAGGGGGGATGTTCAACATTAAATTTGGTTATAGATGAACCTATCAAGAACATGAACCGAATTTTAATGCCTTAGTGTGAACAACTTAAAGTTAACTATGAACATGTTTATGGAGTGTGTGAACACATCTAGATTCTAAATTTGAATAGACATTTTAAAGTTTATAAATAATTAGGTAAGTTGTCATTTGAGGTTAGACAATTTTGATTATTAAAAAACATGTTTGTGAGAATTTTCTCTCTACATTTCTTAAGTGAACTTATCAAACTTCTTTCGAGTTTGTGGCGTTCAAACCAGTCTTTTCACTTTGTTAACCACTTCAAAGTATGGTGACTTCAATATACCAAGGTTTGAGTATTTCGTCAAGTTCAAGTGGGTCTGGTTCCTTTATAACTTAGGTTCCTTCAAGTATTCGAGTACTTTGGGTCAAGGTCTCCACAATCACCTGAACCTATTCAAGACAGTTCATCTCTCAAGCTATTTTTTAAAATTTCAAGTCTCGAGAAATCGCATCAGTTTTGGGCCAATGCTTTAAGGACTTTTAATTAAGTTTTTTACATTTTTTTAATTCTACAGTTTTTGTTTACGTCTATTTATGAGTCTCGTATGTTAGTTGTCTTTTCATAATGTGATAAATATGGATTTTATGCATGTGGGTCTCAGCCTAGGATTCTTGCCGAATTATGGTATGGAGTTGTGCTTAAAGTGATGTCTATTTATATATGTTGTAGGTAACCATTTGGTGGAGTAAGAATGACCCTTCATTAAACCAAATTCATGCACAATGGAAGCATCTAGAACCAACCTTCAATGAAGATACATGTGACTGTTCATGTGAAGGACCAAGTGCATGTATTCATGCATTCTTTATTGAGGAAAAATTCATGAATAAACAATGGGAATGTGCCTCTTAATTTTTTCCATTGAATGGATTGCATGAAGGACCTTTCAATTTAGTGCATGTGCATGGATTTTAAAAGCCTTTTAATTGTTCAAGATGAATCAACACTTTCTTAAGGGTTAAGTGTTTATGCAAGTCCAAGGGGGGATGTTCAACATTAAATTCGGCCATACATGAACCTATCAAGAACATGAAAAAAATATTAATGCCTTAGTGTGAACAAATTAATGTTAAGTATGAACATGTTTATAGAGTGTGTAAACACATCTAGATGTTGAATTTGAATAGATATTTTTGAGTTTATAAATATCTATGTAAGTTGTCATTTAAGGTTAGATGATTTCGATTATTAAGAAACATTTTTGTGAGAATTTTCTCTCTATGGTTCTTGAGTGAACTTATCAACCTTATCAAATGTCTTTTGAGTTTGTGGCATTCAACCTTGTCTTATCACTTTGTTAACCACCTCGAAGTGTGGCAACTTCAATATACCAAAGTTCGAGTATTTCATCAAGTTTAAGTGGGTTGGGTTCCTTTATAACTTCGGTTCTTTAAAGTATTCAAGTACTTCAGGTCAAGGTCTCCACCATCACATGAACCTATTAAGATGATCCATCTTTTAAGCAATTTTCTGACATTCTAAGTCTTAGGAAATCGTATTATTTTTGGGCCAACATCTTAAGGACTTCTAATTAAGTTTTGTTTGCATTTTTTTAGTTCCATAGTTTTTGTTTGCGTCTATTTATGAGTCTCGTATGTTAGTTGTGTTATAAGTTCATAATGAGATAAATCTAGATTTTATACGTGTGAGTCCTAGCCTAGGTTTCATACCGAATTATGGTATGCAGTTGTGCTTAAAGATGTCTATTTATATGTGTTGTAGGTGATCATTTGGTGGACCAAGAATGATGATGCAATTTCTCAAGCTTGGATAATCCGAAAATAGCTCAATGTGAAGAGTCATCTTGAAATGGTTCAAAAGGTGGAGACCTTAATCTGAAGCACTTGAATTCTTTAAAGAACTGTAGCTATATTAAAACTACAACCCATTTAAACTTGACCGAATACTCAAACCTTAGTGTATTGAAGTTACCACAACCCGGGATGGAAAATGGAGTGAGAAGATAATTTTTGAATGCCATAAACTTAGAAAGTTTCATAAGTTTGATATAGTTCAATGAAGAACCTTAGAGAAAATTTCTCTTAAAAATATGATTTAATTTCAAGCAAAACTTTTTTTACATAGGTAGCTTAGGCTAAAATTTATAGGCCTTCAAAATGACCTTTTAAGTTCTTAAAAAGACCTTTCATATTCTGCATTTAACTAGCTTAAAAACAAACAATTTAATTTAATTTAAACTCTTGATGGTTAGCCTAAAAGGCATATTTCTTCACTTGACTTTCTGTGGTTGAAAATTCATGTCTTTTCATTAGTCCATGGGTAGCTTAAAGGTGATCATCTTCAGAAGCTTAATGCTCCTTAAAGTTGTAACACCCATCACCCTTATTTAATGCCAGAATAGGGTTTCAGAGCATTACCCAACTTAAAACACAATAATCATACATTTCACATACATTTCACATATTCATATAATCATCATTCAATAACATTCACATTGTCCCTAAATACAGCCTACGAGACCTTAAACATACATTCAGGGTGGCTCGGGACTAAACTGAGATCTCAGGAAAATTTGACAAAATTAAGAAAATTTTTTGAACTATAGGGGTCACACGCCTGTGTGGCATGGCCGTGTGTCTCACACGGCCGAAGACACACCCGCGTCATAAGCCGTGTAGAAATTCAAAATGGAAGCACATGGCCGTGTCCCAGACCATGTTTGACCCTGTGTAACTCTCTAACTTAGGTCACATGGCCAACACACACGCCCGTGTGCCCTAAAAATAGCCACACATGCCCGTGTGCCAGGTTGTGTGCTAGGCCGTACCAAACCTATAGGGTATACTGACTTAGGCCACACGGCTAAGTCACACGCCCGTGTGCTGGGCTGTGTGGAGCATACTGACTTGATTTTTAATTCAACATCGGGGGACACATGGCCGTGTAATCTGTCCGTGCGTCACTCACGGCTGAGACACACACTCGTGTCTCTGCCCATGTGGACAAAAATAGGCTATTTACCAAGCCATTTTGTCACCCAATTTGCATGTTGTAAGCTGAAAAATATATAGGATTTTTCCTATATAATTCGTCACCTTTTTACTTAAATTTGTTGTTAAAACCAAGTAATTGCTTAATAAATTAATGAAATACATGAAAATATGAAATTAGGACATAGAAATTATTAAAATGTGATTTTATGCTTTATTATATAGTTTTCATGTAGAAAATGGCTTCTTTTATATTAATTTGAGCATATTATATTTTCAAGCTATAAAGTGGGCCATGCATGATCAAATTAAACAATAAAATATAAAGTTATATTTAATAATTTATTTTAGTATGTTTCATTAATAAAGTGGGTTTTAATTAATTAAGTAAATTAATTAATTAAAGTGGTTAAATTACATTCTTTGGTCCTTTAAGTTATCTACTATTGCTGGACAGGTCGGAGAGCTTTATGTTGATTACAAAACCATCCAAGTGGAGGACCAAGTCAACCCAAAATTCGGCTGCATGTGAATGTTCATAAATCAAATTTTGGTTTAATTGCACAAGGTCCTTGAAGAGTTGAAGAAATCAGAGATTTACCTGGAGATTTGCAATTAACGTAGTCCTGATCCTGATGATGTTGTGGCACTTAAATCAAGCAAAAATAAGCCACATTTCCAAAAATCATGGCTGGCCACCCTTGGATGAATTTGCAAAAGATGGACACTCCTATTTTTAGCAAACTAGCTCCGTTGCCTTACCTATAAATAAGACTTCGTTTCTCACTTTTCTAATCATCCCTCATCCCTCAATCATCCCTCACTCATTCATCATTCTCCCTTCTCTAAACTCTCTTTGCCCTCACGCCTATCATCATCTTTGCATAAATATTTTTAGCAAATTAGCCTCTTAAAGAGCCCTTGGTCGGCCACCTTGGAGAGGCATCAGAAAAGGAGCGAAGCGAAGGAACGAAGGAGCCGTTGTCAGTCAGAGTCTTGGGTGACAGCCACTTTGAATTGGGTTTAATCTTTCTTTTCTTTAATTTTATTCAAGAATGTTTGCTATGTGTTTACTGTTCTTGTTTACAACAATGATAGCTTAATTTTATTTAAGCTAGGATGAATATTTTGATTGAATAATATTTATTTGATTCATGCTTATAATGTTTGTGCCTCAATCGATCATGTTTTAAATTAAAATCAAGTTTGTATTTCGTTCATACGTGATTGAAATGCACCTGAATTAGCTGAGTAATCCTAACCAGATGATACTTAATGGACACATATTGAAATGTGCATGCTCAATTTAGATCCTAACCCGATTAAATTGAAGGTTACTTAACAACCCTAACCAGGCTCTATTATCTGCATAGTTTTTAGATTTGTGTGATTAAACTGTTTCAAACCTAACATGTCCCTGTTACCTCGCACGAACACTAAGAAACCTATAGTAAATAAGGATCAGTAAAATGCGTATTGCAACGCCCCAAAATTTGGGCCTAGATGAATTGGGCTTTGGGCTTTGGGTCTCATAAAATTTTTAAGTGAGCAAGAAAATGACAAATGACATGTTGGCTATAAGGGTTTAAGGAATTTGGAGTGTCTAGGTATGTTGGAGAAGTTCTGGATTCGAGTTTTAAGGTGGAGGAATTTTAATTTAATTATTAAAAGAACCAGGGTTGGGAGTAGTTGGGCTTTGAAATAAAAATAGGGGAAAATAGCATAAAAAAGCCTTGTGGGGGAGTGGCTAAGAGATGCCACTTAGAGTGTAGGGAGGTGGTGTTAAAAGCTAGCAAGGAGGTCAACGGTTCGAATCCTAGCTTAGTGTTTTTAGAAGTTTAATTTTGGCCTTCTAGAAGGTTGGAAGTGCCGTGGAAATGGACTTTAAGGGAAGTGTTCAGGAGAGAAATCTGAGGAAAAGATCAAGGGGTTATCAGGGAGAAAAATGAGGAGATAAGAAGTGAGGAGCAAGTGAAGCCGAAATGGGAACTTGGGCTTGAGGAGTTCAGCCATAAGGGTTATAAATAGGTGCCGAATGCAAGGGTATGAGCCGAATGCCAAATTCTTTTTCTCACCTTGTTGCAGAAACCCTCTTCCCTAAAAGCCAAAAACCTTTTTGTTTTCTTCCTTTTCTTTCTACTGATTTCTCCAAAAGCTGAAAACCCTGGTTTTCCTTTTTATTTTCCTTGTGCTGATTTCTTTGTTTCACTTTTGGGTTTAGCCGATTCTTCTTCCTTTCACCTTTAGTGCCGAATAAGAAATTGTTGCCATTCAAATCTTCCAAGGGCCAAATACTTTTCGACCGAATCTAGTGGAATTAGTATCAGATCTTGGATTTTAGCTCTCTGCCGAATTGCTCCTTAGGTGTTTTGTGGTTTTGATCTTGGGAGTACGTGATCAAGGAAAAGCTATTAGGGATTGGTGTTCAAGGTTGGTGACTAAGGGAATAGCAACACGCTTGCTTACCAGGTGTGTACATACACTGCACACACACTATGAATAGGTAAAAGCCAAAATGCCAAAATGCCAAAAAGTCGAAATACTAAAATGCCGAAAGTTTGCCTACGGTAGTCTTACAACTGCTCGAACACTCGTAAGAGGGAGACCAATATGTTTTCTGAGACCGACGGGCGATTTCGTGGACTTGGGTTGTGATTTGGCCATACGGGGCAGAATGGGCTAAATGGGCCCGATGGGCTGTTGGGCCCATAATAGGCAAAAATTGAATATTGATGCTATGTGATAGGAATTTGTATGTGAGCATGAATATGAATGTGATCGGGCCTAACGGGCCATATAAATATGATTTGGGCCTAATGGGCCATATATAGGTGATTTGGGCCAAATGGGCCAAAAGAATATGATTGGGCTTAATGGGCCAGGTACAGGTATGTGAATTTGTTTGGGTGTTGTAAGGGGTTCTGGGCCTAGTATATGATAACTACATAAGACTTAATTAATATATTGCGACCGTGAACAAGTCATAGGGTTAAGGTGTGGCAACGGGTATATGCATATCTAGGATTGGATCTAGGGAGAGCTTGGTACTTAAGCAGTCTTAATGACCCACCTCCTCTTCCCTGGAATCCTACCTAGTGCATAGTATTCATTCATCTTAGCTCACGGGACTTGTTCATGGGCCAAGGTAAGTTAAAACTGTAATTAAGAGAAAATTACCGAAATGCCCCTAAGGGCGAAAACGACCTAGGTGTTGAATGTAAGTTTTATGGATGTGCCATGCATACATATGACATTCTGCTTAGGTTTCATATGGGGTGGGAACTATGGAACGGAGGAAGTATATGAGGATCGCATGGTTGCCTGACAATTGTGGATCCACCGACGGCTTTTAAAGCCCAATATGTAAATGAAAGTAGTTCCCCAACCGGGCTACCATTGGTGTGTGGGCTGGGTGGGTCAATATTTATATCCCCACATGGTGTGAAGGGGGACGGAGTTGGTGTGTAACGAATGGATAATTTGGATGGGATTGCATTGCATGTTTGATGTGTGATGATTTTTGAATGATTGTTTCTCATCGAGGGTTGTACACACTGAGTTTGCGAAAACTCACCCCCTCTTTTATTTTATTTTAGGTGATGCTCAGTAGAAGGTTCGATGTTTGGAGGGACTCTGGGTGGCCGGCTAGCAAGATAATTTGGACTTGGTTTTTTTTAAGCATTTAAGTTTTTATTTCTTTTTAAGTATGTTCAAACTAGATTGTAATAAGGTTTTCATTATGTTATTATTACTTGAATTATTATTATTATTTTCATTGTAATTACGAGAAGTTAAACATGGATTTCTTAAATTATAGTATGTTTTCTACGTTTCCACAACTAAGTTTATTTTTAAAAAAATCAAATGTTTTAAACAAGGCTTTCGTAATTAAAAGGTTTTTTTAATTAATTAGGGTTTCTTTTATTTTAAGAAGGGTTTTTAATGAAAATATGATTTTAGCTAAAACACTTCAACGTGGCATGCCGAATTTGGCCATAGCGTCTGGGCCGGGTCTGGGGTGTTACATTTAGGGGTATCAGAGCCTAGGTTGTAAAACGAGGGCTATGAAGTAAGCTTTATTACTTGATTTCTTTTTGTGTTTTAAAAAAAAATTTTACAATGATTTAGAAAAGGGGAAGTCTTGCTGAGCGGCACACCAAGTCTCCGACGTCGAACCAAGTAAGCATTTTGATTCTTAAATTTGTTTAAATTGTTATACAGTAGATAGTTAGAGGGCTACTTTAGATGATTTTGTTAGAGTGGAACTGAAGCCCGTAGGACCCTGAAACTGTAGAGGATTTTTGAAAACAATATTCTCTTAAATACTTTTATAAAACATCGGGTTAATTATTAAAACTAATTGAACCTTCATAAAATTTTTAATCCAAAAAATACCTAAATCGGCGATGAGTGCTAGAAGAGGTCCGAGAGGCCGTAGCCGAGGCCACAGAAGTGTGAGGGCTGAATTGTCGGTATCAGGCCATATGCCCAATGTTGGAGTAGAAGAGGCTCCGGCGTCACCCGTGGCTGAGAATGGACAGTACGATCGGGCCGCGGGGGATGATGCATTGTCGTAGGGAATGCTAAGGATTTTGGAGAGGGTCGCTGGGCCCAATAATGGCACGGGAAATCGGGGGTCCATTCCGGAGTGACTTCGATCAAATGGGGCTGAGATTTTTAAGGGCGTGGCTGGTGTGGCTCCTAACGTGGCGGGATATTGGTTGGAGGCCACTGAAAGGATAATGAAGGACCTGGACTACTCACCTGAGCAAAAGTTGAAAGGAGCAGTGTCACTGCTTAGGGAAGAAGCCTACTAGTTGACTGTGAAAGAGGGCACCCAACTGGAGCCGGTCATTTGGGAGTTGTTCAAAGCTGCATTCCAAGGGAAGTATGTAGGAGCGAGTTATGTGGATGCTAGAAGGAAGGAGTTCCTGAACTTGACCTAGGGAAATAAATTGGTGGCGGAGTATGAGGCGAAATTTCTGCGCCTTAGTAGGTATGCAAGAGTTATGGTGGCAACGAACTATGAGCGTTGCGTTAAGTTTGAGGATGGACGAAGAGATAGCCTTAGGGTACTGATAGCTCCACAAAGGGAGCCAATTTTCTCGGAGTTGGTGGAGAAAGCAAAGATAGTGGAGGAGGTAAAGAGCACGGAGTGCCTAAGTCGGGAAAAAGAAAGGGGTAAGAATAAAAGGGAGGCTGAGACTCCTGGTGTTGGAGAGAGGCCTACGGCTAGGGCCAGAGATAATGGGCCAGTTAGAGCAGGGCCCTCTACTGTTAATCCAGGGGTGCCACCTTGTGCTGACTATGGGAGAAGCCACAGAGGCGAGTGTTGGAAGAGGATGGGAGCTTGTTTCGCTTGTGGGTCTATGGAGCATAGGATCAAGGATTGCCCTTGAACGCTAGGTTGAGAGCCAGTAGTGGGTCAAGGTAGTGCTCAGCCACCAAGGGGTGGACAGTTGTCGCCAAGGGGTCATGGACAGGCTAAGGGCGGTAACGGAAATGGACAAAGGCGTGGAGCACCAGGCGAAAATGCAGGTCATGCTGAGGTGAGATAGCCAACTTTGGTCTATACAGCACGTCATCAAGAGGACAGAGACGCTCCAGAGATGAATATTGGTACGTACTTTATCCATAATGTGCAATTTACTTAGTTTGGAATTAGTGTGCACAGAGGGAGCATGGTGTGTTAGTTTATGTTATGCAGCTATACTAATAATTACGAATTTCGAGGACAATTTATTTTAAGGGGTAGAGTTGTAACGCCCCAAAATTTGGGCCTAGATGAATTGGGCTTTGGGCTTTGGGTCTCATAAGATTTTTAAGTGAGCAAGAAAAATGACAAATGACATGTTACTTATAAAGGTTTAAGGAATTTGGAGTGTCTAGGTATGTTGGAGAAGTTCTGGGTTAGAGTTTTGAGGTGGAGGAATTTTAATTTAATTATTAAAAGAACCAGGGTTGGGAGTAGTTGGGATTTTAAATAAAAATAGGGAAAATAGCATAAAAAAGCCTTGTGGGGGAGTGGCTAAGTGATGCCACTTAGAGTGTAGGGAGGTGGTGTTAAAAGCTAGCAAGGAGGTCCAAAGTTTGAATCCTAACTTAGTGTTTTTAGAAGTTTAATTTTGGCCTTCTAGAAGGTTGGAAGTGGCGTGGAAATGGACTCTAAGGGAAGTGTTCAGGAAAGAAATCTAAGGAAAAGATCAAGGGGTTATCAGGGAGAAAACGAGGAGATAAGAAGTGAGGAGCAAGTGGAGCCGAAATAGGAACTTGGGCTTGAGGAGTTCGGCCATAAGGGTTATAAATAGGTGTCAGATGCAAGGGTGTGAGGCGAATGCCGAAATCTTTTTCACACCTTGTTGCTAGAAACCCTCTTGTGACACCCCTAATTTGACCCTAGTCGAAAAGTGGTTTCGGGACCACAAAATCGAGTCATAAAAATAATTAACCGTCATAGTTGATGCTTATTATATGTATATATGCATGTGTAAAAATTTCATGTTTGAATTTTGTTAATTGTAAGTGAATTTTTTTAAATAGAACTTATGTGAGAAAATTTAGAAATGTGCTAGGCAAATGTAAAGTGGCCTATTAATGCATGTTATGAAAATGATGGGTTTGCATGTCAAATTACCCAAAATTAGAGCTAGTGGCCGGCCATGCTATGGGGTGAAACATGTTGGAAACATGTTGTGTTAGTGTGTTATGTTAGAAAGAATAAAATAAGAGGTTAGTAATAAAGTAATGAAAAGAGAAGGGTGATGAAAACAAAGTTGTCTCATCCATGCCCCCCTCCATTGCCGTGAATTGAAGGAAGAAAACAAAAGAAAAGAAAAAAAATGTTCATCTTCTTCTCCTACCTCACTCAAGCCGAAACTAACCAAGAAATGGAAGAAAGCACACCTAAGGCATTCGGCCATCTTGTGTGGGGAATTAAGGTATGATATCATGTGATTCTTTTGGAAATTTTGTGAAGTTGAGTTTGTTTTGGTGCTCATAACATGACCCATGTGTTAATTTTTGAGTTTGTGTTGCAAGAAACATTTGGTTATGTCCTTATATGTCAAATCGATGATAAATTTTTGATATTTGGTGAATGAATATGGGTTTCGGTCATGGTAGATAACAAAGAATGTGGTTGTTGTTCTTGTTAATTTGGATGAATTTTTGGTGGATAGGTGCTTGATTCAAACAAATGATCATGTGTGTACACTAGGTGCTAGTTGAGAAGAATCAGTCACTATATTGGAGGCCATTGCCGAATATGAGTTTATTTATTGAGAGTGATGAATGTGTTTTGAGTTGATGGAATAAAAGAATGCTTAAAAATGTGTCACAACAAATTATATGTTAAGCTAAGGCTGTTAAATTATCAATCTTTCTTCCTAGCCGAATATGTGTTTATAAAGTTGAGTTGTTAAATAGATTTTGAAGTTAGCCCATGTATTTATTTTTGAATTTAAGAAGAATGACACATTCGACTATGCTTTGATGTGCTTGAATTGTTGTTATGTGAATAAATATTTGTTTGATGATATATATATATGTATTCGGCAATGGGATAAAATGTGTATTAAGGTAAGTTTCATTGTGATTATGCTTGTGATGTTGGGTTAATATTCGGCATTGAGTAATGTGGGGTAAGGTGATTAATCGGCTATGAAATTAGCTAAATTGAATAGGTATGTTTAATGATATGCTTAGTATAATGTATGATCTTATAACTCGGTTTGGTATTGAGATAAAGGTTAGATGTATGATCGGATTTTGGTATGTGTTAAATTGGTTAATCAAAGATCAAATGATATGTGATTGCCAAATGTGATTGTTAAGTGAATAATATTAGTTAAGTACTTAAGCAATCTATTGTTTTACTTAAGCTTAAGAGCAAAGAGGATCAAAGTCGGATAGGGGAAAAGAGAAAGTAAACGAATAGCCGTGGACATCTAATCGTCGACCACTTCCGAGGTAAGTTTTAAGTGATTAAACGTTGAGTAAATTCAATCATAATAGGACATAATGAGTTGATTTAATAAGATATGATGTGGCCATGATATGTCTTAAACTCAAATGGTAAGTTCATAAGTGTTTGGATTTGGAAATTTAAGAGCAAATTGTAATAATTTGCTTTGGACAGCAGCAGTAACATGATTTTAGAAAATCACTATAAATTGTTGGTGTGGAATTATAGGCTGAATAAAATATGTAATTAAAGCTTAGTTAGTCTAGTATCTTATAAAAGAGACCGTGGAAGCAAAGAAATTTCCTATAAAGAGATATTTAAAGTTGTGTGGGACAGTGTCAGAATGACTCCGAAATCCCCTGTTCTGTTTTTGGAAAATCATTATAATTTGTACAAAAATGGTTATAAGATAAGATTTATATGCTTAGACTCCTTAATGAGTCTAGTTTCAAATTAAATCAAATAGAACACATTATGAATTCTGTACAATGAAAAAATTGATTCGTAGTGAAGAGTGGTCAGATTAGTCAAACAGTGAAACAGGGGAAACTTTAAGAAAAATCTGGTATTGATTGGCCAAACCTAAAATTCTGGAAATTTTATGGATGGAAGATATACGTGTCTATATTCAGGGAAAATTAACGGCAAGTGATTTGGAGATTTGTAGCTGCAGTTATAAATAATTTAGTGACTATTGCTCAGGAAAACAACTCGTAGTGAATATGTGATTTTGTTGTAAACATGGATAAAACTTGTTTTAGTTTCTCATAAGCTATTGATTAAACCCATACGTGAATTCTAAATCGTGATATTGTAAAACGATATATGAGTGTTAGACGGATCTTTGATATTAAAATTTGTGAAATTGTAAGTTTATGAGTATTCGAATATGAAATGATAGTATGGCGTGAAATTGAATTATTCATTGGAAAATGATTGATGTAGATTCGGCCAAGACAAAGTGTATACATGATAGTATATGTGGTATGTGAAGTATATTTGGATAATTGTGATGTGAATACATGCAAATTTATATTTTGATTTAGGATTTTATGTGATGAATGTGAATGTGTATATATGAGATAAGGCCGAATGGCCAATGTGATGAATGTGAACATGCATTTATGTGATAAGGCCGAATGGCCAATGTGATGAATGTGAGCATGCATATGTGTGATAAGGCCGAATGGCCAATGTGGTGAATATGAACATGCATATATGTGGTAAAGCCGAATGGCTAATGTGAAATATGTATGAGATATGTATATGTGGTAAAGCCGAATGGCTAATGTGAAATATGTATAAGATATGCATATGTGGTAAAGCCGAATGGCTAGTGTGAAATATGTAGGCGATGTGCGTATATTGTGGCCGAACGACCAATGTGAAAGGTGTGTATTATTAGATATTTGATGAGGCAAATGAATTACAAATATGACAGTCGATGTGAATGTTGTAACATGTGATTAAATGTACATGAAACTTGGAAATATATTCCGGGTAAGACCCGATGACTACGTGTAGAGATTATGTCCGGGTAAGACCCGATGACTATGTGTGGAGATTTTGTCCGGGTAAGACCTGATAACTTCATGTGGAGATTTCGTCTGAGCTAAAGGTCTCGCCGATAATCCGAGTAGAGGTTAAAGCTATAAGACTTCGTAATAAGAATTGCTTATAAATATATTCAATGCGAAAGGTTAAACAGGTATGTACTCCAAGTTTATATGTGAGCTTGATTTGAACTAAATCATAAGGTAGTTATGTGATGCATACGAGAGCAATCTATGAGACTATTCCTATGATTATGTGACATCGGATCAGTCTGAGAGGTTATGTGAAATCATACAATATACTTATGTCACATGAGCTCACTTTTATGTGAAAGTTTATCTGCCTATTGTATATGATGAGATGTGCATATTCGGTAAAGGGATGGTATGCCCGAAGGAAGAGTGAAATAAAATATACGAACAACTATGTTATAATTTGATTGTTATCTGTTGACACTCCTTAAAACTTACTAAGCATTGTAATGCTTACTCCGTTTACTCTGTTTCCTCTGTTTTATAGATCTCATTGCGAAGCTACAGGCTCGGGGATCGTCAGCAACTAGTCACACTATCACTATCCACTGCTTGTTACTGTTATGTTTAGAATTATTTTATGGCATGTATAGAATAGACTAGTGGCGGAAGAATATTTTTGGTTAATGTATATAAGCCATGCGAAAATGGCATCTTTTGAATGTTTACTTAGTGAAGTTTAAATTTTACCTCTGGTTGTGCTTAGTACTTATTTAAATGAACGATCTTTATTTCAAGAAAAAGTTCAAAATTTTACTGTTTTGACATGAGTTACAAGTCTGGTAATGCCCCTTACCTATTCTGGCGACGGTTACGGGATAGGGGTGTTACATTTTATTGGTATCAGAGCTGCGGTTTAGTCGATTCTAGGACTAACGTAGCACGCGTGAGTCTATTTATACATGCCATAAAGTGATAAAATGATAGTGTGATGATTTTTGACTATTAAAATGTGTTTTCTGTATTGTAATGAATCTTGATCTCGATCGAGCTATAGCAAGCTTCTGACTATGAGAATTTGCGATATAACTTCACTTAGATATGCCTAAATTATTAAGTTGATCAGGTACGTATCATGTACTCGTATTTGAATTTCGATTTGGATTGAATTATAAGGGTATAAGTGATGCAATTTTGAAAGAGTGTTATGACTATAAATGTGATTTTTGTATGTGGCTATGGAACTGGAAGTTGAATGGTCGATAAGCATGTTGTGTTTGTATTCAAGTAATGTAAATGATATACTAATGTGTATTGCCATATGTGTATATGTACATGAGAATTGAGAGTGATATATCCGGGCTAAGTCCCGAAGAGCATTCGTGCTAGTGATATATCCGGGCTAAGTCCCGAAGAGTATTCGTGCTAGTGATGTATCCGGGCTAAGTCCCGAAGAGCATTCGTGCTAGTGATATATCCGGGCTAAGTCCCGAAGAGCATTCGTGCTAGTGATGTATCCAGGCTAAGTCCCGAAGAGCATTCGTGCTAGTGATATATCCGGGCTAAGTCTCGAAGAGCATTCGTGCTAGTGATGTATCCGGACTAAGTCCCGAAGAGCATTCGTGCTAGTGATGCATCCGGGCTAAGTTCCAAAGAGCATTCGTGCTGGTGTTATATCCGGGCTAGGTCCCAAAGAGCAATCATGCTGGTGACGTGTATTCGGGCCTTCGTGCCTAGTAGGCGTCGTGCCGGTAATTTGAGCAAAGTTTAAGTGTTCATTACTATACGAATTCAAACTTAAATGAGATGATATGTTTAAAAGTGTACATACATGATGTTTATAGACTTGGTTAAGTCATTTCAATGTGTAATAACGAATGAATAAGAGCACTATGTGTGTGAATGATTAGAGGCACTGTGTGTGTGCGAATTCCTTTAACCGAGCACTATGAGTGCGAGATCGGTCAGTGGGCACTAAGTGTGTGAAGTGGAATTCATGTAAGACCTCGTCTGGGACGAAGGCATTGATTTGAGATAGTGTGTAAGACCATGTCTGGGACATGGCATCGGCTCGATATGTGAGAATATGTAAGACCATATCTAGGATATGGCATTGTAAGAGCTATATGTGCTTAATGAGTATCCGTAATGATTTCGAATGATTCAACGGGTATATTTAAGATGGTAAATAAAGTAAGATCAGAATAAGTGATACAGGTATGTACGGAAGGTATGTGAAAATCAAATGAAAGTAAAAATTTGTGGGTTCATATTATATTATGTTATGTATACTAAATAAGTGAATACGTAAAAAGATGGTGGATATGTTGTTAAGAAATGAATTCATGTTATAAATGTGTTACGGATTTAGTCTATGGAATGCTTGGTATATGAAGTCATATGTGCTATTGCTAAATGACCCCTATTTTTTTGTTAATCATATTCAAGAAATTATTTCGATTAAGTTCGACATTTGAAAGTCTGTAAGAATTTTGATGAATGCTGATAATTTTGGATATATGGGTTATGTGCTAAAATAAATCCCTTGCCGGTATACTATATGAGGCTTTATGCCAAATCGATTGTATACGGGTATCGCTAACGGTGATTGAATGTGCTAAATGAATTCAATGTTCAGGTACGTGGAAGTTGATTTTCTGTTGGAAATAGGTTAAGTTGAATAGTGAGATATGATGGAGTTATAAAGGATATTTATTGGGATGTTTGAGTATATGTGTACTTTCGGTCAGGTTACAGCTTATACATGAATGAAAATGTGGGTTGATGATGTGAATTATACATGTTAATACGTGCTTAATATGTGTTTGAAATGCATTTGTGAATTAAATTAAGTGATTATTGCTTATGAAATCAAGAAAATGAGATATATGTGCATACTTGTAGAAATGTTTATGTATTTGTTTTAAGATAAGAAAATGATTTTATAAATCGATGCGAAATCAATAATGAATTACAATTGCTATCGATGAGCTAATGTTTATATGAATATAATTCAATAAGAGGACGTTATCTTAAACTATGCATCGGTAGAAATTTTCGGGGACGAAAATCCCTAAAGGGGGGAAGAGTTGTGACACCCCTAATTTGACCCTAGTCGAAAAGTGGTTTCGGGACCACAAAATCGAGTCATAAAAATAATTAACCGTCATAGTTGATGCTTATTATATGTATATATGCATGTGTAAAAATTTCATGTTTGAATTTTGTTAATTGTAAGTGAATTTTTTTTCAATAGGACTTATATGAGAAAATTTAGAAATGTGCTAGGCAAATGTAAAGTGGCCTATTAATGCATGTTATGAAAATGATGGGTTTGCATGTCAAATTACCCAAAATTAGAGCTAGTGGACGGCCATGCTATGGGGTGAAACATGTTGGAAACATGTTGTGTTAGTGTGTTATGTTAGAAAGAATAAAATAAGAGGTTAGTACTAAAGTAATGAAAAGAGAGGGGTGATGAAAACAAAGTTGTCTCATCCATGCCCCCCCTCCATTGCCGTGAATTGAAGGAAGAAAACAAAAGAAAAGAAAAAAATGTTCATCTTCTTCTCCTACCTCTCTCAAGCCGAAACTAACCAAGAAATGGAAGAAAGCACACCTAAGGCATTCGGCCATCTTGTGTGGGGAATTAAGGTATGATATCATGTGATTCTTTTGGAAATTTTGTGAAGTTGAGTTTGTTTTGGTGCTCATAACATGACCCATGTGTTAATTTTTGAGTTTGTGTTGCAAGAAACATTTGGTTATGTCCTTATATGTCAAATCGATGATAAATTTTTGATATTTGGTGAATGAATATGGGTTTCGGTCATGGTAGATAACAAAGAATGTGGTTGTTGTTCTTGTTAATTTGGATGAATTTTTGGTGGATAGGTGCTTGAATCAAACAAATGATCATGTGTGTACACTAGGTGCTAGTTGAGAAGAATCGGTCACTATATTGGAGGCCATTGCCGAATATGAGTTTATTTATTGAGAGTGATGAATGTGTTTTGAGTTGACGGAATAAAAGAATGCTTAAAGATGTGTCACAACAAATTATATGTTAAGCTAAGGCTGTTAAATTATCAATCTTTCTTCCTAGCCGAATATGTGTTTATAAAGTTGAGTTGTTAAATAGATTTTGAAGTTAGCCCATGTATTTATTTTTGAATTTAAGAAGAATGACACATTCGACTATGCTTTGATGTGCTTGAATTGTTGTTATGTGAATAAATATTTGTTTGATGATATATATATGTATTCAGCAATGGGATAAAATGTGTATTAAGGTAAGTTTCATGGTGATTATGCTTGTGATGTTGGGTTAATATTCGGCATTGAGTAATGTGGGGTAAGGTGATTAATCGGCTATGAAATTAGCTAAATTGAATAGGTATGTTTAATGATATGCTTAGTATAATGTATGATCTTATAACTCGGTTTGGTATTGAGATAAAGGTTAGATGTATGATTGGATTTTGGTATGTGTTAAATTGGTTAATCAAAGATCAAATGATATGTGATTGCCAAATGTGATTGTTAAGTGAATAATATTAGTTAAGTACTTAAGCAATATATTGTTTTACTTAAGCTTAAGAGCAAAGAGGATCAAAGTCGGATAGGGGAAAAGAGAAAGAAAACGAATAGCCGTGGACATCTAATCGTTGACCACTTCCGAGGTAAGTTTTAAGTGATTAAACGTTGAGTAAATTCAATCATAATAGGACATAATGAGTTGATTTAATAAGATATGATGTGGCCATGATATGTCTTAAACTCAAATGGTAAGTTCATAAGTGTTTGGATTTGGAAATTTAAGAGCAAATTGTAATAATTTGCTTTGGACAGCAGTAGTAACGTGATTTTAGAAAATCACTATAAATTGTTGGTGTGGAATAATAGGCTGAATAAAATATGTAATCAAAGCTTAGTTAGTCTAGTATCTTATAAAAGAGACCGTGGAAGCAAAGAAATTTCCTATAAAGAGATATTTAAAGTTGTGTGGGACAGTGTCAGAATGACTCCGAAATCCCCTGTTCTGTTTTTGGAAAATCATTATAATTTGTACAAAAATGGTTATAAGATAATATTTATATGCTTAGACTCCTTAATGAGTCTAGTTTCAAATTAAATCAAATAGAACACATTATGAATTCTGTACAATGAAAAAATTGATTCGTAGTGAAGAGTGGTCAGATTAGTCAAACAGTGAAACAGGGGAAACTTTAAGAAAATTCTGGTATTGATTGGCCAAACCTAAAATTCTGGAAATTTTATGGATGGAAGATATACGAGTCTATATTCAGGGAAAATTAACGGCAAGTGATTTGGAGTTTTGTAGCTCCAGTTATAAATAATTTAGTGACTATTGCTCAGGAAAACAGCTCGTAGTGAATATGTGATTTTGTTATAAACATGGATAAAACTTGTTTTAGTTTCTCATAAGCTATTGATTAAACCCATACGTGAATTCTAAATCGTGATATTGTAAAATGATATATGAGTGTTAGACGGATCTTTGATATTAAAATTTGTGAAATTGTAAGTTTATGAGTATTCGAATATGAAATGATAGTATGGCGTGAAATTGAATTATTCATTGGAAAATGATTGATGTAGATTCGGCCAAGACAAAGTGTATACATGATAGTATATGTGGTATGTGAAGTATATTTGGATAATTGTGATGTGAATACATGCAAATTTATATTTTGATTTAGGATTTTATGTGATGAATGTGAATGTGTATATATGAGATAAGGCCGAATGGCCCATGTGATGAATGTGAACATGCATTTATGTGATAAGGCCGAATGGCCAATGTGATGAATGTGAGCATGCATATGTGTGATAAGGCCGAATGGCCAATGTGGTGAATATGAACATGCATATATGTGGTAAAGCCGAATGGCTAATGTGAAATATGTATGAGATATGTATATGTGGTAAAGCCGAATGGCTAATGTGAAATATGTATGAGATATGCATATGTGGTAAAGCCGAATGGCTAGTGTGAAATATGTAGGCGATGTGCGTATATTGTGGCCGAACGACCAATGTGAAAGGTGTGTATTATTAGATATTTGATGAGGCAAATGAATTACAAATATGACAGTCGATGTGAATGTTGTAACATGTGATTAAATGTACATGAAACTTGGAAATATATTCTGGGTAAGACCCGATGACTACGTGTGGAGATTATGTCCGGGTAAGACCCGATGACTACGTGTGGAGATTTTGTCTGGGTAAGACCCGATAACTTCGTGTGGAGATTTCGTCTGAGCTAAAGGTCTCCCCGATAATCCGAGTAGAGGTTAAAGCTATAAGACTTCGTAATAAGAATTGCTTATAAATATATTCAATGCGAAAGGTTAAACAGGTATGTACTCCAAGTTTATATGTGAGCTTGATTTGAACTAAATCATAAGGTAGTTATGTGATGCATACGAGAGCAATCTATGAGACTATTCCTATGATTATGTGACATCGGATCAGTGTGAGAGGTTATGTGAAATCATACAATATATTTATGTCACATGAGCTCACTTTTATGTGAAAGTTTATCTGCCTATTGTATATGATGAGATGTGCATATTCTGTACAGGGATGGTATGCCCGAAGGAAGAGTGAAATAAAATATACGAACAACTATGTTATAATTTGATTGTTATCTGTTGACACTCCTTAAAACTTACTAAGCATTGTAATGCTTACTCCGTTTACTCTGTTTCCTCTGTTTTATAGATCTCATTGCGAAGCTACAGGCTCGGGGATCGTCAGCAACTAGTCACACTATCACTATCCACCGCTTGTTACTGTTATGTTTAGAATTATTTTATGGCATGTATAGAATAGACTAGTGGCGGAAGAATATTTTTGGTTAATGTATATAAGCCATGCGAAAATGGCATCTTTTGAATGTTTACTTAGTGAAGTTTAAATTTTACCTCTGGTTGTGCTTAGTACTTATTTAAATGAACGATCTTTATTTCAAGAAAAAGTTCAAAATTTTACTGTTCTGACATGAGTTACAAGTCCGGTAACGCCCCTTACCTATTCTGGCGACGGTTACGGGATAGGGGTGTTATACCTCTTCCCTAAAAGCCGAAAACCTTTTTGTTTTCTTCCTTTTCTTTCTGCCAATTTCTCCAAAAGTCGAAAACCCTTGTTCTCCTTTTTATTTTCCATGTGTCGATTTCTTTGTTTCACTTTTGGGTTTAGCCAATTCTTCTTCCTCTTTCCTTTGGTTCCAAATAAGCAATTGTTGCCATTCAAATCTTCCAAGGGCCAAATACTCTTCGACCGAATCTAGTGGAATTAGTATCGGATCTCGGATTTTAGTTCTCTATCAAATTGCTCCTTAGGTGTTTTGTGGTTTTGATCTAGGGAGTACGGGATCAAGGAAAAGCTATTAGGAATTGGTGTTCAAGGTTGGTGACTAAGGGAATTGCGGAAAAGCATTTAAAATACAATTACAGCAATGCTTATTACATACGAACTTACCTCGGATGCAAAAACGGCGAATTAAGTCGATTAATCTGATACTTTGTTCTTTCCCTGATACTTCACCTTTCTTGATCTAAATGTAATCAAAATTAATTTATTTAATAATCTCTCTATTCAATTTAGTCCAAAATACACTTTAAAGCCACTTTACCTTTTACCCCTAACATTTCACATTTTTACAATTTAGTCCTTATTTCATAAAATCATAAATTCATGCAAATCAACCACAACCCATGCTAAAAAAATTTCAATTAGGTCCCTAGCAGTCCATAATTTTCATTTATTTCACAATTTAACCCCAAAAATTACACATTTCATAGTTTAATCCCTAATTGGACATTTTACCAAAAATCACTTAACACATGTTGTTTATCTAACAACCATGCATTTTATACCATTAAACATCAAAACACTTACAAATTCATCAATGCAAAAACCCTAAACCTTTAAAAATTTTGCAAAATAGTCTCTGGGCTAGCTAGATTAAGCTGTAATGATCTCAAAAACATAAAAATCATTTAAAACAGAGCAAAATTATACTCACATGCAATGAAAGAGCTTGACCGAATGTTCAAGCTAAAGAAATGGTGAAGTTTCCTCCTTAAAATTTCAGCTAGAAGATGATGAACAAAAGAGTTTGGTTTTGTTTTACCTATTTTAATTATCTACTTATTAAATTACTTATATAACCTTAGTCACATTAATGATGCCCATAATTGTCCATTACCTTTATTAATGATTTAATTACCACATAAGGACCTCCACTTTAAGGTTCCATAGCTATTAGACACCTTTATCTAATAGAACACAAGTTTTACACTTTACGCGATTTAATCCTTTTTATCAAATTAAGTACTTAAATGATAAAATTTCTTAACGAAATTTTTAAACAATCATATTATCATCCTGTAAACATTAAAATAATAATAAAATAAATATTCTGACTTCAAATTTGTCGTTTGAAATCACTATTCTGATTTGACTAAAAACGGGTTGTTACAAAAGTTGTTGTTTTGAAGTCCTTTCTTCTTCCATAATCGAATGCCTTCATTGCTTGTATTTCCACCCTTTGGTTGGTGCCATGAATTTACCTTAAGTGCATCAAAACTAGATAGAATTTAGAAAGCCTCCTATGGTCTTTTGAATAGTCACCTAATCAAGATTGAATATTCATTAAACACTTGAAACCTATCCACATTCTTATTCAACTAAAAACACCTTAATAAAAATGAAAATGAACACACTTTAACAAATGCATTAAAATAGCAGCCAAAATAAATAACACACATATATAAACTAACTCAAACATATTTAACAACTAAAATGCTTAAATGCATGGTTTAATTAAGATATAAACTAAAAGATCAAATGAGTTACTTAATGTATGACTTTATTTATAATGAAAACTTTAACTATCATGGGAGTTACATAATGCATGTCATAATTTATGATGCAACCTTAACTAACATGAAAGTTTCATAAAGCATGCAATAATTAAATCATGAACTTCATTAACATATGAGTTATTAAATGCATGAAATAATTAAAACTCAAACTTTATTAACATGTGAGATACTTTAATGCATGACTAAATTAAATGCTACACACATAATCCAAGTGACTGCCTCGGACGTGTTGACATTCAAAGTGTGAATACTACAATAAAATATAAAATTATGAGGTAGTATCCCCAAGTATACGGGAATAGTTGTAATATAGTTTTATGACGGAGTGGGTGAGTACTCCGAGGATAATACCCAAGGGAGGCAAGTGCTAGATCAGTTCTAACCTAAGCACTAAAAGATCTAGTTTGAACTTTAGGTTTAGTTATAGTAAAAAGAATATAAAATAAAGGATTTTGGGGGTTTTTATACTGATGAAAAAAAGAACATAAAAAATAAAATTCAAGAGATTAAAAGGGAAGAATAAATCAAATCTAATTATGGGTGATTAGCTCGCTTCAGTAGTCTCCATGAACTGTCACTTCAGGTTCCATGCCAATCAACTAGTCACTACCCTAATAGGATCTTTTGATCTTCCACTAACATAATGAGTCAGCAAGAACTACTTATCTTCTGACCTCACAATCTAGATTGGTTTGGGGTTAAGGTGTTCACAGATGGGCAATACCAATTTTGGGTTAATTCCCACCTTAATGATTTCTCGGGGTTGTCAAGCCTAAGGTTTGTTTTACATTCTCCCTTTCCCAAATAGGTAATTCATTGAGTAACCCTACAAAATAGTTAATAGATCATACCTCCACTCATTAATCTCCCATAGAAGGATTAGTTCCTCATGGTGTTCATAAAACAATATATAATTGATGTAAATAGAAAGCAAGCTAATTAAATCGAGAATATAGAGTAAATGAAAGAGCCTGATTGTATTGATATTAAGTGTAAATCCACAGAGTTGAATGATTCCACAATTTAGATCTCTTGAAAGAAAACAACGAACAAATAAACTAAACTATAGAACCATAAGAAAGAAAACAAAACTAAATATAAAGGAAAAAACTAGGTTAATTCCAAGGTGTCTATAACATATGCCAAAGGAGCCTATTTATTATAGCCTTTAGGTGGTCGTCGTCCTTAACCCTAGGTTAGATGACGTTCTAGAGCTTTAAGTTCCACTATGTAGACCAAAACGCCCCTAATTTGTGTTTAATTTCCATCCCAGAGTTGATGTCGTGACACACCAGGACATGTGTCGCAACATAGCAACCAGTATGCTCCTCTATAGCCATTTTTAGGGGTATGTCGCGACACCCTTAGTCTGTGTCACAACATTGAAGGTAGACTTGAATTTTCTTCATTATTCTCTCTATGTTGCGACATCAATCCTTTCGTATTGTGACATAGTGTCTAGTATCATCCTAAAATGCCTTCTAATGTTCTCCTGCAGACTCACAAAGTACGTTAGCTCTCCCTTAGGCTTCATTCGGCCGTTAGGGTTAATAAAATATTCAAATTGTACATTTTACTGAATGTAAGTAAAACTAAAGAAACTTAACTAAAATGTAATGAAAGTGCTTGTATTCAAGCTCTTTAAGTGTGAAAACTAGTTTAATCTATTACACCAAATTTTGACAGATCAAACTCCCCCACACATAAGTCATTGCTTCTCCTTAAGTAACATAAACAAAGATGACAAATAAACATGATGATCCTTGAGCAAGTATGATACAAGTATTGAGTTTAGAATATATGACTTAGGCATTTAATATTTACTAACAACTTCAACATGATGAATAGCTGACTTATGACCTTTGACTTCAAATAGCTAAGTTCAATATGTTACAAAATATACAAGTATTAAGGGTCTCTCCTATAGGAATCCATCAACAAATTATATAAGCACTTCGATTACCCGAGCGGAATACAAATAATTATTTATGCACATGTCTAGTGTGATGTTCTTTCATGTATAAAGATATTTAGGTCACATAGGACTTTTTAGCTTGCAATGTTCTGAAGCTTAGGACAGGTATGGGATTCAAAAATAGTAAGCATCAAAAGGGTTACAAACACAAAAATAGTTTGGCATATCATATTGATCCCTATTCTTCCCCCTTAGTGACCTTTTCCCACTCATTGCCTTATTTCTCCTTCTCTCACCTTCTATAACACCCCAAAATTAGGCCTTGAAGTTTTGAGGTATTTATGAATTTTAGCTTATTGTGCTTGAAATCATAAGGTTGGTAGTCGATAATGTTTTCGATAATGGCTATACGAATTAAGTCAGTTTCTAAAAAAAGTTTTAAATACCTAATTTTTAAAATAGGATTGATTTGTAAAAGAGTCAAAACTAAACATTTTTATGAAGCGATTACCTGTAATTTAAAATCAACCTAAAAAGCCTTCTTTCTCCAAATTCTTCATGATAAAACTCCCCACAAAAGATCTTGTCGTTCCCTTTGTTTTCTCTTTCTATTTTATTCTATTTTGATTTCCAAATCCTAATTACTCTTGATTTCCAACATTCTTCGAACCATAAATCTCCATTGAAACCAAGAAAAACACCCAAAAACCTCATTAATTTCATCATCTTCTTCAAGAGTGGGTTTTCTTGGATTGCATAAAAGCTCATATTTCATTATCGAAGCTAACCATTCATCCTTCCAATAGTTTTAAATGATATCTAGTCTCTTAAACTAATTTGTTAGCCCTTAAAACATATGTTTTAAATAAAAGCCGAAAGTTGGTTGTTGATGGTGAATTTCAAGATTATGGATAAAAATGTGGTTTCAAGTGTTTTTCAATTGTTTTAACATGATTGGAAGGTTTCTAATGTTAATTTGAAGTTCCGTTAAGAATTTCTTGATTTTTAATGAATTTTGTCATAATGGCCAAAACTTGTCGAAAAATGTTGATACCTTGAAATATGTAGTTTTGTGTAGTTTAAATGTTGGAAATTAGTCATAGATGAATATCTAGATGAACAAAATTGTTTGTGCAAAAATATTAAGTATAGGTCGAAATTCGAATTTAAAGTTTTATGTTGAAGGTTTTGGTTAAAGAGAACATAGCTTAGGCTATTGCTTTTGACTGCTTAAGGTGAGTTAATGACTAATTATTGATTTTATTTTTTTGTGGTTTGTCTTGTTGAAGTGTTAGAGTTAATAGACCTTTAATGAGTAGAGACAAAGGCAAAGAAAAGCTTGTCTGAGCTTTCTCCTTTCGGCGAAAGCATATTTGGTGACCGTTTTAAAATCACTGCTTGCAGATGATTCATTATGTAATCAGAATTTAGAGGTAGCCTAAACCTCTACTCTAAATTACTAGAGTAAATGCTCTCACACCTATGATTAAATGTGATATATGTGTACTTGTGCAATTGTGAAAATAGAACACATATGAGATGCTAT